>NW_003852448.1:2780602-2786010 GCF_000181295.1 Otolemur garnettii
TGGCCGTGTGGTACCTCTCTGTCACCTTCAGAGTGCTCTGCTCCCTGGCTGTGTGGTACCTCTCTGTCACCTTCAGAGTGCTCTGCTCCCTGGCCATGTGGTGACTGCAGGGATGTTTAGCAACGAGGGATGTAGCAGTTTTTCTAGGATGAGTTTGTGAACTTAATTGCCAGACCATGTACAGTGGAACAGTTACATTTTAGGAATTTAGGGCAAGAGAATAAAGAGAATAGATATGTCACAATATTTCTATCTAATAAGAGAAAACTAAGACGTAGGATTGATATTTGTTCTTTTTATAATAAACAGACTTTATTTTGTTGTTGAGTTGTGCATTTAAACATTTTTTTAAAGGGCCAGGGATGTCAGTAAGTATCTGGGAAGGTCATCTTGAAAGGGAGTGTAGGCAGCTACAGGCTAAGGGACATTCTATTTTTTATGCACTCTCTGCTGCAGTGTTTTATGCTAGAGCTTTCCCTGTATTGTTTTATGGAGAACTAAGGCTTAGATGCAGAGTAGGAAAAATTAGGAAGACCAAGATTCAAAGGTTAGTAGAGAAACCTTTGAAAAGCTAAACATAGTATAGCTGAGATGGAGTGAGAGGGACTGGTTATACCTACCACCTGAAGCAACTCGGTTTTCAAGAAACTGTAGGCAATGAAAGACAGTAATCCTCGAGAGATGAGAGACAGACAAGGTCATACATGGAGAAGTGTCCAGGCTCAGTGCAGAAGAGAGGGAAGGCAGATGGAGCTGAGTGGTGTTCCGGGAGGAAGGACAGGGATTCAGAGAGGCTGAGCAGGGCAGAGCCAGGCAGAGTCCTAGACAGAGAGCACGGAGAAGCATTGTAAAATATTGCAGTGACGGATAGAATCAACAGGACATCATCTTCTCAGTTCAAACATTTCCCTCAGTTCAATCCTGACGTGCTCTTGTTGGCAAGCAGAGGCCCTCTGTGTAGTCTTGCAGGCTGAAATCAAGGTGTTCTCAGGGTTGCATTTCTTATTGGAGGCTGTCAGGAAAAATTTGCTTCCAAACTTACTCAGATTGTGGTTGTAGGACTGAGGGTCTTTGGTTCTAGAAGCTGCCTGCCTCTTTGTGCATGTTTTCCCTGTGACCCTCTTCAGCAGATGTGGATCAAGTTCTTCTCTGACTTCTGCTGCTTCTCTCTGACTCCATCTGGATCAAGTTTTTCATGTTGTTGGGTTGTGCATTTAAACATTTTTTCTATATTGTTTTGTTTTAAAAACCACATGAAAGGCCTCATGTGGTTACATTATGCTCACCTGGATAATCCAAGGTGCTCTCCCTATCTTCCTGTCATAAGGTCCATCGTCTTAATTACATCTACAGAGTCCTTCTTGCCATATTTACTGAGTTGAGTAGTGTTTCCCAAAATTCAGGTCCACTCAGAACCCCTCAGAATGTGACCTTATTTGGAAATAGGCCTTTTGCAGACATAGTTAAGATGAAGTCATGCTAGATGAAGGAGCGCCCAAGTCCAATAGGTTGTGTCTTTATAACAAGATAAAACAGAGACAGGCACACAGGGAGTAAAGCCAGGTGAAAACAGAGACCTGAACTGGAATATTGTGTCAGTGAATCCAGGAGTGCCGCAGATTAAAGGTGGCCTAGAAGAGACGAGGCAGGATTCTTTCCCGCAGTCTTCAGAAGGAGTAAGGCCCTCTGAAGGCTTGATTCCAGACATCTAGTGTCCAGAACTGGGAGAGAGAATACATTTCTGGTGTTTGAAGCCATCCATTGAGTGATTCTTTTCTTTTCTTTCTTTTTTTTTTTTTTTTTTGAAGTTCTCCAATTTCTTTTATTAGGAAAGCCATTCCCAGCAAACATCCAGTGTCACCACCTAAAAACATGATACGGTCTTTCAGTGGTTTTCCATGCACTTGGAATTAAATCCACATTTCTGCCCTAAAGGGCCAGACCACTGCACCTCCTAACCTCACTCAGAGCATGCCTCTCTAGGTCCAGCGTGTCTCAGCCACGCCAGCCAGTTTTCCTTTGTCTAGAGAGCCACGTTCCTTTCTCCATTGTCCTTGCACGAGCTGCTCTGTGCTTGCCCCCTGCTCCGTCTGAAGCTGGCTCAATCGAGTGAGGCTTTCTTAACAGAAGCCCTTGAAAACTAACATATCATGTGACGTGACATGCTCAAAGATTCGAAGGACTAAGGTGTGGACATGTTTGGGTGTCCAGTCTGCCTACTTTGAGTGTGCTGCTAAGTATATAAAGCAGGAAAATAGAGCTCAAATGAGGAGAAAAATCAGTCAATTAAAACTGTCTCAGAACTGATCTGTATGTCAGAATTAGTAGATAAGTGCATTAAAACTGTCTTCCATGTGTTCTGGAAGCTATCGAGGAAATATTGAACGTTGAGATATGGAACCAAACTGAACTTATAGAGGTGAAAACTATAATGTGTGGCATGAAAATATATTGGACAGGATTAGTAGCAGACTGGGGTAGCAGAAGAAGAGCTTTAATGAACTTGAAGACATAGCAGTAGAAAACTATTAAAAAATGAAATACACAGAGAAAAAAATGACTGAAAAACTCCCCAGGGTTCCACAGTTTATATGTTTGTGCCTCCAAACCTCATGTTAAAATTTGATCCCAATGTTGGAGATGAGACCTGGTAAGAAGGTATTTGGGTCATGGGGGACAGATCTCTCATCAGTAGATTAATTCCCACCCTGGAGTGGGTGGTGAGTGAGTTCTTATTTTATTAGTTCCTAAGAGAGCTAGTTGTTAAAAAGAACCTGGGAACTCCCCTGCCTCTCTCATGCTTCCTCTCTTCCCGTGCAGTGAGTGTCTACACATGGGGCTACCCTTGTCTTCTGCCGTAAGTGAAGGAAGCAGGTTGAGGCCCTTGTCAGAAGCAGATGCTGGCAATATGCTTTTTGTACAGCCTACAGAACTGTTAGCTAAATAAACCTCTTTTCTATATAAATTATATAACCTCAGGTATTCCTTAACAGCAATGCAAAACAGACTAGGATGCCAGTAATTAGTATTCCTGAAGGAGGAGAGTTAAGAAAAAACATTCAGAAAGCTAATGGCAGAAAATTTTCAAAGAAGTCCAACTGGCCCTATGCACAAGAGACATGAAGAAAACTATACCAGGCACTTCATCAAATTACTCAAGATCAGTGATAAGGAGAAAACTTTAAAAGCATCTAGGGAAAAAGGCATGTTATGTACAGAAGAGTAATGATAAGAATTAGAACATATTTCTTTTTCTTTCTTTTCTTTTCTTTTTTCTTTTTTTTGCAGTTTTTGGCCAGGGCTGGGTTTGAACCCACCACCTCTGGCATATGGGACCGGCGCTCTACTCCTTTGAGCCATAGGCACTGCTCTAAAACATATTTCTTATAGGAAATGGTGCAAACCACGTGGCAGTGGATCAACATCTTTAAAGTACAGTCAGCCTCCCTGCCCATGGGTTCTACATCCCTGGATTCAACCACCCATGGATAGAAAATATTAGGAAAAAAGATGATTGTATTTGTATTGAACATATACAGACTTCTTTTTCTTGTTTTTATTTCCTAAACAATATAACTAATTACATACTATTTATATTGTAATAGCTACTATAAGAACTTTAGAGACGATTAAAAGTATATGGGAATATGCGCGTAGGTTATATGCAAATACCACACCACTGTATAAGTATTATATACCAATTTTGTCACTGCTGTTCCAACCCCACTTATATTAGGAACCTGAGCGTCTGTAGATTTTGGCATCTGTGGGGAGGTCATGGAACCAGTCTTCTGTGGATGTGCTAACGGATGTTGTACTGCAGACAAATCCCAGCCAATCTAGTTCTTTATCCAGCGAAAGTTTTTTTTCAAAAACAAAGGCAAAATAAAGACTGTCAGAATTACAAAAGGCAAGAATTCATCACCAACAGAAAATGTTAAGGAAAGTACTTCATGCAGTTAGATCTATAGAATGGGATAAAGAACACTGCAAGTCACAGTTTTGTAGGTAAATAGAAAAGCTTTTCAAAATTATTTGTCTTTAAAAAAGATAATTGACGGGCTGTGCCTGTGGCTCAAAGGAGTCGGGCGCCGGTCCCATATGCCGGAGATGGCGGGTTCAAACCCAGCCCCGGCCAAAAACTGCAAAAAAAGATAATTTACTGTTAAAAACAGTAACAATGTATTGTGAGTTTTACTCTCTGTGACAGCAGTAGCGCTAAGGAGGAAGGACACGGAGGTGCAGTGTTGTGGCAGTGAGGCTCCCACGTGCACATGGGTCTCAGATGTTATCAGCTGAGGAGGAAGGACACTAATGAATCCCAAAGAAGAAGGAGGAAAATGAAAAAAAAAAAGATAAATTAATGAAATAGAAAACAGAGAAAATTGATGACTGATACAGTTGATAAATGATACCAGATTGATCAGCAAAGAAAAGAACATTCTAGTATTGGGAATGAGAAAGGTGATAGCACTGTGGGTTCCCTTGCTATTAGAAAAGTAATGGGGCATATTATGACTATTATGCCAATAAATTCAACAACTTACTGGACAAATTTCTTAAAAGGCAAGAACTATAATATTAAAGCAGTGGTTCTCAATCTGTGGGATGTGACCCCTTTGTAACAATGAAAGTACATCGCGGCATTAGGAAGGTGAGAACCACTGTGTTAAAGCCTTCTCAAACATTGTGGGAATGTTACAAACATTCTCATAAAACTCCAGGTCAAGAGGATTTTGCTATCCCTTTTACCTGATAATTAAGGAAGAAATAATAGCGATTGTACACAGATTCTTCCAGAAAATTGAAAACGAGGGAATATTTCCTAACTCATTGAGTCCAGCATTGCTCTGATACTAAAAACAGACAAAGATAGTACATGAGAATTGCAGACCAATATCACTCATGAACATAGATGTATAGATTCTAAACAAAATTTTAGAAATCAAATATAACTAGATAGGAAAGGATAATACATCATGGCTTTAAAAGTCAGTATAATTTGCCATATTTACATGCTAAAAAAGAAAGGACATTGTTCTAATACATGCAGAGAAAGCATATGACAGAATTCAATGTTGATTCCTTATAAAAGTTCTAAGCAAACTAGGCCTGAAAGGGGAAGTCCTCATTCTAATAAGTGCATCTACAGACACCCTACAGATAATACCACACTTAATGGTTAAACACTAAATGCTTTCTCTCTGAGATCAGAAACAAGGCAAGGCAACTCTGTTTAACATTGTTCTGGGCTCGGTGCCTATAGCTCAACTGGCTAAGGCGCCAGCCACGTACACCTAAGGTGGCGGGTTCGAATCCCCAGCCCGGACTCGCCAAACAACAATGATGGCTGCAACCAAAAAATGGCCAGGCGTTGTGGCGGGCGCCTGTGGTCCCAGCTACTTGGG
>NW_003852448.1:2787158-2807346 GCF_000181295.1 Otolemur garnettii
CTTAATGTATCTAAGAGACCAAAGTTGGAGGATTTAGGTATACCCAACTTAAAGATTATTTTAAGAGTGCAGTAATCAAGATGATGTGGTCTCAGCCAAGAAACAGGCAAACACACCAGCTCAACAGGGTGGTCATGGGATAGATCCACACATACATTGTGGATTGAGTTCTCAAATGTGCTAAGGAAATTTAATGGAGAAAGGATATTCTTCTCAACAATTGGTGCTGCAACAATTAATTACAGGTAAAAATGAACTTCAATCCATACATGGTACCATATACAAAAAGCAACCCAAAGGATCATAGACTCAAATGTAAATCCCCAAACTGTAAAACTTACAGGAAAAACATAGGTGAGAGTCTCTGTGACCTAGACATCAAAAGCAAGATCCATAAAAGAAAAAAATGAATAAATTAGACTTTAATATACTTTGTTCTTTGAAACAGATGAAACAGAACAAGAATGAAAAGAGAGTTGACAGATTAGGAGAGAATATCTACAAATCACAGACTTGTATTCAGTGTATATAAAGAACTTGTTGTCTCAGCTAGCCCAAGGAGGAGTTAGGTTACAGGAAATAAAAAGAACTTGCCAAACTCAGCAATAGTAATTAAGGAAAGCAACTGAGGCTCGGTGTCCATAGCTCAGTGGTTATGGCACCAGCCACATACACTGGGGCTAGTGGGATCGAACATGGCCGGCCCTACTAAACAACAATTATAATGATAATAAAAAAAAATAGCTGGGTGCTATGGCAGGCACCTGTAGTTCCAGTTACTTGGGAGGCCGCAGTAAGAGACTCGCTGAAGCCCAAGAGTTTGAGGTTGCTGTGAACTGTGACACTACGGCACTCTACCGAGGGTGATATGAGACTCTGTCTCAAAAACCAACCAACCAAACAAACAAAAAACCAACCAACCCAATGGAAAAAGTAGCAACAGATTTGAAGAGACACTTTCCTAAAAATACAAATGGAGGCAAATGAACTTATGAACATATGTTTACATCCTTATTGTTAGGGAAATACAAATTCATGAGATATCACTACACACCTGCTGGAATGGCTAAAACTAAAAAGACTGCCCATAGTATGTTTGGCAAGAATGTAGATGAACTTGAACTCTGCTGGTGGGAATGTGAACTACAACTGTAGAAAATATTTGGGCAGTTTCTTAAAGTGTTAAACATATACCCATCATATTATGACCCAACCATTCCATGCCCACGTTTGCCCAAAAGAAATGATAACTTATGTACATACAGAGATTTTTACATGAGTGTTTCTAACAGCTTTATGTGTACTGGCTACAAATTGGGAACAAAACATCTTTGCAGGTGAATAGATATAATCCAACAACAATTCAATCTGATCCATGCTACTGATACACACCACAGTGTTGAAAAGTTCCCAAGTAATTGTGCTAAATCTGTGGCCCCCCACCCGCCGGGGCCGTAGACCAGTACCAGTCTGTGTGCTGCTGGGAACCAGGCCTCACAGCAAGAGGTGAGCAGCAGGCAGGCAAACCACAGCTTCATCTGTGTTCATAGCCACTCCCCAGTGCTCGCATCACTGCCTGAGCTCCACCTCCTGTCAGATGGGCAGTGGCCTACATTCTCATAGGAGTGTGAACCCCACTGTAAACTGCATGTGAGGGGCCTAGATTGTGTGCTGCTTGTGAGGATCTAATGTCTGATTATCTGAGGTGGAGCAACACACTTCAGGGGTCACCGTCTCCCATTACCTCCAGATGGGACCATCTAGTTGCAGGAAAACCAGCTCGGGACTCCCACTGAGTCTGCATTATGGTGAGTTGTATAATTATTTCATTATATATTACAATACAAATAGTGATAATAGAAATAAAATGCACAGTAAATGTAATGTGCTTGTATCATCCTGAAACCATCATCCCCCACCTCAACCCTCCTCCATGGAAAAATTTGGGTTCCGTGAAACCATTCCCTGGTGCTAAAAATGTTGCGAATCACCGTGCTAAATAATCCAAAGCAGACAAAAACAAGAGTAGGTACCATGGCAGGAGGGAGGGGTATGTTAAAACTTGGGGGGCCATGGATATTTGTGTTCATCAGCTTGAGTGTGATGGTGTCATTGGTGCATGATGTCAAAACTTACCAAATTATACACTTTATTTTATGTCAGTTATAACTCTTAATAAAGCTGTTAAAAGTTAATATTTTTATTTTTTCCCATATGTTGTGATTTTGTTCATTTTACACTGACAATTGAAGGTTAATTCTACGACTAGTCTTTTTCTTTGGCCTATCACCTTTTCCTGAGAGGATGTTTCCTTGTTAGCACTTAGGTATGTAGAATGTAATATTGTTCATGCGTGCAACTCATATTTGGGCTTTCTCAGTACTAAAACAGGCATTGGAGAACTAAAACAGGGAAGAGAAAAAATATACATGCATCATGGAATTTAGATCTAGAGATTTATACTGATAAAATTGCAGGCATCTGTAAAGAATATGAGAAGTTTGGCATGTAATGGGATTTATGTTGCCTGGAAACATAACAACGTATTAGTTAAGAGCGGCTTAGGATTTTCTAACTCTGAGACAAGGTTGTGTTTCTGAACTTGAAGGCCATCTGTAAAGTGGAGGAGGACCTACCTTGTTGTAAAGGCTTAGGTAAGTACTCTAAAGTCTCCAGAACAATGCCTGCTATGTCAGATACTTAACAAATACAGGCATACTGTGGAGATAACTGTACTTGGGTTCCAGACCATTTCCATAACCTGAGGAGGGTTGCCTTGATGTTGATGGCTGCTGACTGATGGGGTGGTGACTGCTGAAGGCTTGGGAGCCTGTGGAAATTTCTTCAATAAGACCACAGTTTATTATCCAAGTTTGCCGCAAGGGGCTCTTCCTTCCATGAACACTTTCTCTGTAACATGTGATGCTGTTTGGTAGTGTTTTGCCCACGGCAGGACTTCTTTGAAAATTGGAGTCAGTCCTCTCAAACTCTGCTGCTGTGTTTGTGTAATATTTTCGATTCTTTGTTGGCAATTCCCCAGTGATTTCATCTCAAGAAACCACTGTTTTTGCTCATCTGTAGGAAGTAACTCCTTATCCATTAAAGTTTTGTGGTGAGACTGTAGCGGTTCAGTCCCATCTTCAAGTTCTACTTCTCTTCCAAGCCTTCTTGCTGTTTCTACCACATATGCAACAAGTCTCGCAACTGAAGTCTTGAGCCCCACAGTTGTCCGTGAGGGTTGGAATCACCTTCTTCTAACCACCTGTAAATATTGATATTTTGATCTCCTCCCACGAATTATGAATGTTCTTAAAGGCACTTAGAATGGTGAATCCTTTCCCAGAAAGTTGTCAATTTACTTTGCTCCGATCCATCAGAGGAATCACTATCTGTGGCAATTTTTGCTTTATGAAATGTAGTTCTTAAATCATAAGTCAAAATTACTCTTTTTTTTTTTTTTTTTTTTTTGAGACAGAGCCTCAAGCTGTCCCCCTGGGTAGAGTGCCGTGGCATTACAGCTCACAGCAACCTCCAACTCCTGGGCTCAAGCGAGTCTCCTGCCTCCGCCTCCCAAGTAGCTGGGACCACAGGCGCCCGCCACAACACCCGGCTATTTTTTGGTTGCAGCCGTCGTTGTTGTTTGGCGGGTCCGGGCTGGGGATTCGAACCCGCCACCTTAGGTGTACGTGGCTGGCGCCTTAGCCGGTTGAGCTATAGGCGCCCAGCCCAAAATTACTCTTGATCCATGGGCTACAGAATGGCTGGTTCATTAGCAGACATGAAAACAATGTTCATCTCCTTGTGCTTCTCCGTCAGAGTCCCTGGGTGACCAGATGCAGGTTAATAAGAAGTAATATTTTGAAAGGAGTCTTTTTTTCTGGGCAGTACATCTCAACCGTGGACTTAAAATACCTGGCAAACCATGCTGTAAGCTGACATGGTATCACCCAGGCTTTTTTTGTTCAATTTATGAGCACAGGCAAAGTATATTTAGCGTAATTCTTAAGGGTTTTTAGGATTTATGGAATGGTATATGAACATTGGCTTCAATTTGAAGTTACCAGCTGCATCGGCCTCTAATAAGCGAGTCAGCCTGTCTTTGAAGCTTGAAGCTGCCACTGGCTTCTCTTTCTCTATGAAAGTCCTAGATGGCATCTTTCAATACAAGGCCATTTTGTCTGCACTGAGAATTATTTAGTGTAGCCACCTTTATCAGTGATGTTGGCTAGAGGTCTTTTGATAACTCGAGCAGCTTGTCCACAGCACTTGCTGCTTCCCTTTGCACTTGTGTGTCATGGAGAAGACTTCTCCTTAGGCCTCCTGACCCAACCTTTGCTGCTGCAGCTTCTCTTCTGCAGCTTCAGTGCTGCTTGGAGCCTGTACAGGACTGAAGAGAATTAGGTCTTTGCTGTGGATCAGGCTGTGGTTTAAGGGAATGTTGTGACTGATTTAATCTATAGAGCACTAAACAGCTCTCTATCAGCAGTAAGACTGCTTTGCTTTCCTAGCACTGGTGTGTTCACTGGAGGAGCACTTTTAATGTCCTTCAAGAACTTTCTCTTTGCATTCACAACTTGGCTGACTTTGTGCAAGAGGCCTCGCTTTTGGCTCCCCTCAGCTTTTGACAAGCCTTTCTCACTAAGGTTAACCATTTCTAGCTTTTGATTTAAAGCGAGAGACGTGTGATTCTTCCTTTCACTTGAACACCTCTAAGGCCGCTATAGAATTATTAATTAGCTTAATTTCAGTGTTCTTGTGTCAGGGAATAGAGATGCCCAAGAGAGGGAGCAAGATGGAGAAAGATGCAGCAGTTGGTCAGTGGAGCAGTCAGAACACCCAGTGTTTATTGATTAAATTTGCTGTTTTTATGGCTGTGACTTGTGGCACCCAAAAACAATTCAAATAGTAACAAAAAATCAGTCATCCTACATCACTATAACAGATACATTAACACTGCAAATGTTGGAAATACCGTGAAAATTATGTAAGACTCAGAGGCGTGAATGAGGATGTGCTGCCTGGAAGATGCCCAGACAGACCTCCTCGAGGCAGAGCTGCACAGACCTTCATATGTAAAAACACACTGTCTGGGAGGTGCAGGAAAGCAAAGCATAATAGAACTAGTTATGCCTGGAGTAGATGATATTTTTTATAGTTTTTTGAAAGGACTGTGCGATATGTAGTTCAGTTAAAACTGTCTTATGTCAGTGGAGTATAATCCTTAACACATTGACCTTTATCTTTTATAACACAAACAATTTAAAACTTGCATTTCTCTTTTTTTCACCATGCCAAAACAAAGCATGTCTAGTAAAGAATGTCTCTAGTCTAGTAAAGAATAATACTTTATCATGTAATTTACATAATACTAATTATTGTTAAACCTCACATATCTCAAAGTGAGTTACTTGGAAGATCAAATTCTCTGGAGTAGTTAAAACAGAGGCCAAAGGCTACACACTGTAGTTTGTGAACTGGACCTGACGGGCACAGCTTTGATCCAGGACTATTTATTCTTACTTTAGATATAATTCTGAAAAATTTGTGTGTATAATTTCTGTACCCATAGCTTCTTGGAGGACAGAAAGATTATTTTTGGATACATGTAAATTGTTAGCAACGAAAGTAAGAACTGAGACACCTAGCAGATAATGAGACGAAAGTGAGCCTGGAGTGTCAGAGAGAATGGGGGTGTGATTGATATAGGAGCTGGTAGCGCTGTGTAGCTTCTGGTGAAACAACTGTTAATAAAAACAAAAAAATCATTTATTTTATGGCAGGCATTGTGCCAAATGTTACATATTTATTATTTCATTTTATACTTGGCAGATATACAGAGACACATCATTAGCTTCATAGATGAGGAACTTGTGTCTTAGCAAGATTGTCACCTTAAAGGTGCAGATAAGACCGGAACCTGAGTTTATCCGCAACTTGAGTGTGTGCATTTAACCGTCATTCTGTGTGCCCTTCCCTTACTGGAACAGTAATATAATTGATTGTAATTATAACTTTTTTGAATAAAGGAAAGGGTTAAAATGTTTAGCTTTTTTTAAAGCCTAGAAAGTATAGAAGTATTTTAAAATAACTTTTATTTTACATAGCTCAAATTGCAGTTTTTCTACTAAAATATGTTAAGGTAGCTAAAAAATTTTGTGAAACATTTTATTTCTTGCAAAGATAAATATGTATTATCAATTTGTTAAAGCTATGTAGATTTTTGAATAAGAAACTGAATGTATTAACTACATTGCCTTCTCTACTAAAGGAAATGAATCTTTCTCACTGATCTGTACAGGTGCTGAATTCCTTTTGTTTATATTCTATGCTGTTTCAAAGAGAATTAGGGCAGTTATGAAACACATATGTTAATGTGCGACCACAATATTTGGAGGTTATTCTCCAATATCTGGAGAGTAGCTTCCGTTCTCTCACTCTGTTCATGAGAGCTCAGGCGGTCTCTGCGTGTGTGCAGTGTGAGTATAGACGCAGGCAGAGTATTTCCAGTGCTGTTAACACGGCCTGCAGTAAAGGTGTTGCAACATGAGTTGCTCATTTTCAAAAATGTGGAATTATTATTGTATGCATTACATTGAATTTATGCTTAGCATAATTTTTTATCATTGACTCTTTTATAAACTTTTGCAAAGATTATAATTAACCATTTTGAAATAGTTTTAATATTTTACCTCTAAAAAAATGTGAACTGTTGGGCCAGATACCCTCCTAATGACCCACCTTAAGGCCTCTAACTTTTAGCTAATTTGTTCTTGTTATCTGAGTTGCCATTTACTGTAGTTGTATAAAAGAGTGCAACATGTGCCGAGTGGGTAAAAGGCCATGTAAGCGTGTCTGCCTGGTACTTTCTCTTTCCCTCTTGGAATCGAACTTCTGTGATGTGGTTTGTTAAAATCTCGGGAATTAGAGTCAGAACCTTGGGAGGTGGTAGCCAGTCTATGCATCTGCCATATGGGCCATCATGTTCCCTGCCTCCTGTGGGTGCTGTGATGAGTAAATGGGTATATATCATATCTGTAAATCCCATGGAATAATGCTTGCCACATAAAGGCTCAATAAATGCTACTTATTATTTTTAGGGTTTTTATGAGGCTTAAATTGAAGGGGGATTATGATTATGCATGTAAAATGTTTAGTAGAGTATCTGGCATTTATTAAGTGTTTAATCAGTGCTGGTGGCAATGATTTAAATATTCTGGTACCTATATGTCTAAAGAGACTGTATCTTTGGATTTCTGCATATGTTGTGTCTTTATTTTAGGGCATGAGGAAAAAGTCATTATTTTTCTATGTTAGCTTTTCCTAAGTAAGGTAATGTTTCAAAGTTTAAAAAATTTTAAGTAAATATATATTGTAATTATTTTTTGATTTCTAAGTAGGTCATTTGTTATTCCAAATTTGTGTTTGTTTTTACTATTAAAAAGTATAGATCTTGATGGATAGTACCATTTAATGGACGTTGTAAAGGCCTGTCAATATCTAACCTGTTCTCTTCTCTTCTTCATAGGTTTATGGAATCTTGCTTCTCTTTTTTCCAACCTTTGTTTATTTGTGTTGATGCCTTTTGCCTTTTTCTTTCTGGAATCAGAAGGTTTTGCTGGCTTGAAAAAGGTAAATGAATCTAGTTTTGGAATTTAATTTGTTAAATGAGGAACTAGGTATCATTCATGTTGAACTAGAAAAGATAGAGCAAAACCACTTGAATAAAAAGTTTAGTTACTAAATACAAATATTAATAATACAATGGTAACACACTGAATTATTGTGCTTATTCATGGGGTAGTCATCTTTTAATACTTAAGAAAACTTTTATAATACACATAACTTTGTGGGGTATTCTTTTGTGGAATAAATAAACATGGTATAATGGACATTGTTCTTTTCTTAGGGGTTTCTCATGTAGTGTAAAGCATGACATGGAATAATAAAAATCTTAGACTATATCTTGATATAAAAGTTATTTCATATCCAATATTTTCAGGCTATTAGCATGTTAAAAAATCAAACATTAGAGGGTGGCACTTGTGGCTCAAGGAGTGGGCCAAAAAACTGAAACTATAAACTGCAAAAAAAGAAAAAAAATCAAACATTAGAGTCAAATTCCCAACAGGCTGATAGTAGCTGATTTTGTGTGAATGTGGAAGGTGTAGAAGTGGTCGAACTGGGAGACCTGGCAAGAGCATCTTACAGAATAAGTCAGGATTTCACAAGTGATAACAACAATCTATTCAAAGGTGGCATTTTAAAGTTAAAAAGCAAAGTTTCTTTCTAGCCCTTGCAGCTTTTTGCCATAAATTTTTGAAATGTAATGCAGTGACTTAAGTAGTTTTGAGTCATTTTGAGTGAGTTCTAATGTTATGGATTAGACACGTTACACCTTTTAAACTTTTAGTTCTGCTGATTTTATAATGTATGGAGTGCTTTTTTATCTTAAGATTGAATAATCCTATAATGCCAGTTAAATAAATTTGGCATGGGAAGTTGTAAACTATATGAATTATCATTACTTTTATTTTCCTTTGTATAGGATCTTAGGAATGACATTGCTTAACACTTTAATAGTTCTTCTGATTTTAAATCACAGTTGTCATGCATTTAAAATCTGTATAATGCAGTGGGGGAATCACTGAGGAATTATTGTTAATGTGTAGTTTCCTGGGCTCACCTTCCTATTTTCTAGCTGTTATTCCATACTTAAAAGTCTGCAGCTGAAAACTAACAGCTGATTTCACATTTAGTAAGTGTACCAAGGTCAGAATTAATGATTATATTTGGCAGTCAAACCGTACATTGAAAAAAATTGGCTTTTATTTGTTGGAATTGCTTTTTATCATGATGTATTCTTAAGACTGGCAATTAAAACTAAGTAATCTGTGTAATGTGAAAGAATTATATAGTTTCAGTGTGCTATTGCTAAAAGGGATTTAGTTCAAACTTTTTGTACAAGGAGGAAACTAAGATCCAAGATACTAAATGTTATCAAATTATCTAAGAACCACATACATGAAATAGCAGAACTAGAACAGACACCCAGAGTTGCTTCTAGCCTTCCAAAATGTCAGTGTCCTTCACTTACCAACGCTATGGAAAGCACAAATGAAGCGTATGGTGAGGGACAAAATGAGGAAAGAGAAGACCAAAAGGCCATGGAACGCTGTCAGAGGAAAGGAGCAAGGAAGAATTTTGAGCAGGTGGTGTCAGGTAGTATGAAAAAAAAAAAAAGGAGAGTGATCTCCTAGAAGCCATAGGACAGAGGATTTTTAGGTGAATGCAATATGTAATATTCAGAGTGAATAAGGGGCTGTAAAGAATAAACCATGAAAAAAAGGGAAGTCAATGGAGACGCTTGAGAAAGGGATCTCTGTAGAATTTTGTAGCCAAAACTTTTTTTTTTTTTTTTTTTTTTTTTTTTTTTTTTTTTGAGACAGAGCCTCAAGCTGTCCCCCTGGGTAGAGTGCCCTGGCATTACAGCTCACAGCAACCTCCAACTCCTGGGCTCAAGCGAGTCTCCTGCCTCTGCCTCCCAAGTAGCTGGGACCACAGGCGCCCGCCACAACGCCCGGCTATTTCTTGGTTGCAGCCGTCATTGTTGTTTGGCGGGTCCGGGCTGGGGATTCGAACCCGCCACCTTAGGTGTACGTGGCTGGCGCCTTAGCCGGTTGAGCTACAGGCGCCGAGCCTAGCCAAAACTTTTAATGGGTCGTCATTGATTCAGGCGAGTTTAAGTGATTCATAGGAGCTTGTTGGGAACACAGGTAAAAAGATGGAACTCCTACCTTCCAAAGATGGACAGTGGGACTGATGAGAGATATAAACAAACAAAAGATTTAGTTTAATGAACTCTGATGTGATGAAGTGTGGTGGGAAAACTGAAAGGATAGATGTCTTGACCTGCCCAAGGAACTGGGCAGGCTTCACAAGAAGTTGGCTCAGACTTGGACTAGGACTTGAAAGATGAGCCAGAGTTTGCTAGAGTGTGGTGTTCTAGGCCAGAGCACAGAGCTGAGAGGCTGGCTGGGCCTTAGGTGTGTATATGCTGGAGAAGGGTGAGAGGCCAGGGTGCACATGTGCTCATCAGCATCAAACTCTGGAGGCCTCAAGTCCTCTGTGAAGGAGTTTGGATTGTGTGTTGCAGACAGCAGGGAGCTGGCAAGGGAATTTCTGGAAAGAATTTTTGCATCTACCATTTCATTTAAGTGTATTTAGATACAAATCTGCATTTTAGCATCTCTATGCATCCCTAGGGAAAGGAGTACACGCTCCACACAAGGAGACACTGTTCTGTAGTCATGTCACCTCACTGAGTCAGCCGTGCACCTGCCGTGCTCTGTTAAACAGGTTTCAGCATATGTTGCTAAAAATGACAGGTCGATGCTTGCTTGCCTCCTGTGTGATATTACCAAATACGAAAACAAGTGGTAAGGCTGTGTTAAATATATGTTCATATTTGATATTATAGAAGTATCTGCCTCATTTATACTTTTCACGAAACTCCAGTTATTAAATAGATTATTATTTTATTTATTTTAAAAAATCTTTATTTTTAGATATAGGATTTCACCGTGCTGCCTTGGGTGGAGCTCATTGAGTGTTCTGAGGCGCCATCACTGCAGCCTTGAACTCCTGGGCTCAAGGGATCCTCTTGTCTTGGCCTCCCAAAGTGTTAGGATTACAGGTGGGAGCCACCATACTGGCCAAATGCCATTGAAAGAAAGTGATGGGGTTATAGCTAGAGGGCAGAGGAGGTAAAATACTTTAAAGTAGGAGGATCTGACTATACTGGTATGCTGAAGAGAAGGGACCAGGGGAAGAGAGTTTGAAGGTACAGATGTAAGAAAATCTGACTTTAGAGTCAGACTGCCTCGGCAGTACCTCATCTAAAGCTCAGAGCTCTTTCTCTCTGAAAAATGGGTATAGTAGCAACACATCCCTTCTTGTAATATTCTGATGAGAGAATGAGATGGGGTGATTGATGTGAAGCACACAGTCCAGGACCTCACTCTGCCTGTTGTTTACAGGGGACGTCCTCTTCCTCCTCTGCCTTGAGGAAGTCTGTGAATGCACTTGAGTAACACTTGTACTGTGGGAAATGTCAGTGTTACGTGCGAGTCAGGAAACAACCGAGGACAGCACAGTTAGCTTTTAATTACTCACATACCATTTCAGGCAGTTTTCAAATTTCAAATTTCTTTTACCAGTTTGAAGTGGCATATACCATTTTGTAATGCTCAATTTAAGCATTAAAGGTAGCATACTTCTAAACAAACCTGCCTGAAGATGAAGTGCATTCTAGACCCTAGTGGAAATGGCTAGAAAGCTTTTAAAATTAAGCTAATCAGTTTTAACATCAATTATAGTTGAGTAGCATTGCATAGTTAAGTATAAATGTTCAAAGTATATATTTTAGTCTTTCAGTGCCATGCCTTTCTGTAATCTGGGATCACTTGGTATTTATTTGTGTAGGTTCTAAGTAATATTTCTTGAGATATTTAGTTCTTTACACAGTTCTATAGATTATATTAGAGTTATTAACTTTGTTACTTTGTTGAAGGTAATGTTCTTACTGACCATGGTCTTAAAATGTTTAACATACTTGGCTAACTAGCATATATATATTTATATATCTTCCTTTAAAAATATTTGCTCATTGGTTACATTTCCACATCTCATTTCTGAAGTGATGTTGAAGAGAGGTTAGAAACATTTTTAATTGGTTCAGGACAGTGATTGAGTAATGACAAACTTGTAATATGTTCAAGTTAAATTTCCTTTTTTTCCTGTGGCCCCCCTCCTGGTGGTGTTTTACTATGTCTAAGTCTCGTGTATTCCCTAAACGGCATGTGGCCCCTGTACACTCCCAGGGATTCCCCTGGGCAGTCCTGGCTGGAATAGCTCCTTGTATATTGTGCCGAGAGGCGGAAATTGGCCACTGGCCATGGGCGGATGCAGAGCTTGAATTGAAAATCAAATTAAACAGAATTTTCTACTTAGTTTTTAATTAAACCACTATGTTAATTCAAACAGGACATTTTAGGCCTGGGGGATTGACTATGTCCTTTTAAGGATCTTAAATAGCTTTGCTTCTTTCTTCTGACTGGGGCGTATGTTTCTGTTTTATTAGGACCATCTCCTTCTATTCCCCCTTTTTATAATTCTCAAGTGCAAAAGAATATACATGGTTTTGATAAAGTGCATTTTTATTTTTTTTTTTTTTATGTTTTTAGCGAGTAGCTAACTTTTGTCTTGGAATTTAAATGATCAACTTTAGATTACTTTGCAGCCATCTATATGTACCGTATTTGTGTTTTTATGTGTATTTGAACCTGACCCTGTGTTTTATGTCTTAATCTTTCAACTCTGATTAAAAAAAAAGGTATATCTATTGTTTTTAGTTCTGCTTTAAGGTAGATATGTTTTTTCTGCAGTTTTTGATCTTGGTCACTCCATCATACACCAGAGAAGGTGGATCCCAGGGCATGGGGCGCGTCTGAGGGCCGATGTCACTGCTGTTCTTACCACCCCTCATGTCTGCCATACAATTTTCTCTTCATGTCTCAGAAAGCCTTCTAGATTATCCAGATTAATGCCAGAAGATGTTTTCTGATTGTGTAGTGTACTTTAAATGGAAGTTAGAAATATATTTGCTTTATATATTAACATCTTATTTTGACGTAAAGTGTTATGAGGAAAAAATCCAATGACTTAATGAAAGTGGGAAAAAGTTTTCTCCATATAATTGTTGCATAAATTTAATGACAGATTAATTTGTAAACCCCAGCTTTCTCTGGGAATAAATTTATATTGTACTTCACCTTAATGCCAATCTTTGATTTGAAGTCATATCATAAAATTTAACATAAGTTAACAGCAACATCCTGACCAATTATCCAAACCATCCAGACATCCCGAAATGTCCAGAACTTAGCACATGGTCTGTAGGATTAAGAGGTTAACTCCTACAACTTCAAACAAAGTGCTTGATAATAAAAGCAAAAAGTACACAATCTGAGGTAACTTCCTCTCCTAATTAGTTAGACTGACCAGGTGGAAGCGAAGAGCTCCGTGCGGCGCTCCAGCGTCCATAAAGCTGAGCCCCACGACAGCACAATGGAGGAGGAACAAAGGTTCTTCAATATGTTTCTATCCTGTGTCACAGTTTGAAATTGTCCTGGTTTATGTCCCTTTTGGCAAACTTACATAAAAGTGACCTTGTACTGTATTTTATGACCAGATGACTTCCCCCCAGTGGCTAATTTGTGTCAGGCCTCCATCTGAAAGGGACGCAGAGTGAGTAGGAAGTCCAGCCTCTGTCTCCGTGAGGTTTCATTGTGTTCTTTCATTATTTTTTGCTTGTTTTTTGCCACTGATGATCCATAAATTGTTGGAAATGAGTGACTGAGGAAGTGCTGCTTAGTGTTAGTGGCACATGCGCATGTTTGGCCTGGTTCTGGTGGGGAGAGGAAGTCGGGAGAGAGGAAAGCCCCTGCTGGGCCTCGCAAGGAAATTCAGCTGCTCCTGTTTTGATCTCAGTGTTTATTACAGAAAATGAAGTCATATCTCACTAACTACTGTTATGTGTTAATTTGATTTTCCCAACACCTTTAAGAAAAATATCATACAGCAGTTTATTTGTAGAAATCCACTATCCTCCCCCAAGTGGTAGCACTAGTCTTTGCCTTGGAAGTAATATGGTTAAGAATGATTATTTTTAAAACTTTCTGTTCTGATAGTGCTGATACACTTAAGAGTCCTTTCAAAGTTGTTATTCTGTTGTAAAAGGTGTGGTTATGACACTGTAAACTGAGCATTTGAAACCTCAAATCTTGTCATATAAGATTTCAGAGAATGTGAAACTACTATTTTGAGGGAAAAAGTAAATACATTTATTTCATTTAAAAATTATTTAAGTTTATGAAGATTTTGAATTAAAAATCATCTAGCTCAGGAATAGCATTAATTTTGTCACTATTAGTATAATTGCCTGTGGAGGGAACTGGATTATAACCTCAATCACAGCATCTGCTATTGTTAAACAGCAGCTGTTTTGTTTTTTAATCATTGCTCACACTGCGATGTTCCATGTCTGATGTGATACTTTCACATCTCTCTCCATTTATCAGAAAATGAGAGATTTCTACATTTAAGGCTAGACTGTCCCTTTATTTGCATAAATGGCGGCAAAACCAGGAGTGTTGGCATTCAGAAGCGTGGACTTAAATCTTGACTCTGTAACTCTGGGCATGTTCCTCCGTGTCCACATTCACAGTGTAGGTCTCACGGTACCTGCTCCTAGAGCTGCCAGAGGACTTAGGGACCTCACTTAATATGTTTGTAAAGGACCTGAGACACATTGTAAGTAGTAATTATTAACATTAAGTGTTTAAATGAATCAACTATGTGAAAGTTGATAATGAAAAAAGAATCAGGAAAATTTGTGTACTATCACTTTTTATAAGTAGCAAAATGATAAAAGAAGTTACATTGAGATCAACATAGCTTTTATGTATTTATATTTTGAAATAGGATCTGTTTTGTCTTAGAACAGTATAGCTTGTACTTAATAGGTATCATATTTAATGGGTAGCTAGACTTCCAACTTTATTTTATATGATGATTAAATTACTAACTAATGTCTCATAATGTTTCATAGTTCAGGCCTCTTGGTTAAATTAAGAAATGTTTTGGTAGGGAGGAAATAAAAAGTCACCAGGTACAGATTTAAAAGTAATTATACTTTTAATTAAACTGGCCCCAGTATGCCCAATGCTCATGAAACAATTTTATAGAAATAATCATTGTTTTTATCTTTTCCAAAAGTTTTTTGGGGGAATTGAAGACTACTCACCCTTGGTTGGATTGAACTTTATTTGAAGGTAAAGTTATATATCAGATGCAGTGCTACTAGAGAGTTTCTTACATAGCTATGAGAACACAGGCCTATAGGACAAGAACTTGCCAAAAAGGCTGAAATTTGGGGTATTAAAATCTTATTTGACATTTAAGCTCATTTATTTGTCTATAATAAATATTATTTATTAAGCATGTCATGATGTTAATCTTTGATCTATGAAATGTTTGCCAATATATAGCTGAAATTTGCTATATTTATTTATAGTCCCTTTGTCATTAGTATACCAGAAATAGAAATTGCATAGTTAGACATATGATTGTTTGATAGTTTGATGTTAGATAATATTTTAGATTGTGATTTAACTACTTTCCTTTAAGACTTAAATCACTAATATAATACAAAAAGTTTATTGGTTTGTATACTTTCTTTTTTCTTTCTTTTTTTTTTTTTGCAGTTTTTGGCCAGGGCTGGACTTGAAACCACCACCTCCAGCATATAGGGTCAGTGCCCTACTCCTTTGAGCTACAGGCACTGCCCATGGTTTGCATACTTTCTATTTAGGGAAGTTCTCATCTAGAAAGACAAGGTTGTGTTGTTTTAGGATAACTGAATTTTAAAGTAGCCAAAATGTTGAAATATATATGCAAATGTATCTTTTGTTAGTGGTTAAAAATAAGATTGGCAGGCAAAATGAAAACATAAGAACACAGCAGTATAAAAAATTAGGAATAAATGTATTGAAATGATCAGTTTTACAGGAAACATTTTCTATTCTTTTTGGAACACACAGAAAGAAGACATTTCAAGTTGTTTGATAGATTTTAAATATTTTTTCACTTTCTCATTTTAGTTGGGTTACTTGATATTTACTGTTCTCTTTACACATTATTTGATGAACAATAGTTTTTATAAGCAGTTGACTTTTAAAACAGACCTTTGAAGGGCTTACCATAATTTTAAACCTTTTTTTGAGGTATAAGAGAGATTTATCTGTCTCTTAATGACTTGTGTATGTTTTTAAAATACCTAGAGTTAAGCTATATTTCTGATGAAATTTTTTAAGAAAAGATTTAATGAAGCACCTTGTGTTGTGATAAGAATTTACTACTGTAGATGGCTTAACGATACTTTAATTCAGAATAAGATTTCTCTTTCCACCAGTACTTCAGTTCAGGTGTTGCTTCCAGTCTCATACAATGTAACCTCTAATCCTGCCTTCTAGCATTGCTTTCTTAAAAATACAGTTGTGTATGTCACTCATCTCCATAAAAATTTTTGATGGTTTCTATTTGCCAACAACATAAAGTCCAAATTCTATAGTATTACATACGAAACCCACTGAAAACTTCGCTCCCACCTGTCTTTTATTTATTTTTTTCAGTGGTAAGATAAGACTTTTATTAGAAGTTAGAAAGGAATACAGAAGAAGTAAAAAGCACCAGAGCTTCTGGAAAGGGGAAAGAACTGAAGAACTCACTTGGGAATCTCTACGTGGACTCTTATCTAGGGGTTTTAAGTCTAGAGGATTACACATGGCTGGCAGTTGGTAATGAATGAATATAGTTCCTCCTTCACTAGGGCAAGGTGATCAGGTCCACCTGTCTTTTAATCCACATCTTTCACTCGTCTCTCCTGCTTACCATAGGCACTTCTTCTCACCCTGTGCCAGGAAGTCCTCCTACCGACCTGCCTGGCACAGGCCAGTTCTTCAGTGTCATCTCTGGGGTGATCCCTACTGTCTTTCCAGCAAGCCTTCTTCAACTGTCACCTGCTGCTGCTCCCACAGTGGTGATCAGAGTTACATTGTGACTGTTTGTTGACATGTCTCTCTCTCTTACTGGCCTTGGCACCCTAATCATGTACATAGTCAGTTTCTTGTAGTTCCTAACGTGTGCCCAGTTGATGGGACTGGTACCACCAGCTCCCTGCTGCCTTGGAGTATGGCCTAACGGTGGCTTCTTGGCTAGTCTGAGATTACCTGCCCTATCTTAGCGTTTTCCTCTTCCTTCTACCTCCTCAGGGTCGATGTCTGATGTTGATAGTGCTTCAGTTTTTCAGCTTCATTTCTTTGCCACTGGTCTGTTAACTGAGGTCTAGCACGCTTCATGGGCTAGGGTTTCTTGAAGCTATGAGGTTAGCTGGTAGTTTTTGTTATATAATTTGCTGAAAAGATAAAGTAAACTTTGAAAATAGTGTTAATATAGTTAACCTAGTATCTTATATGCCAAATCCTTTTTTTTTTTTGAGATGGGGACTCACTCTATTGCCTGGGCTGGAGTACAGTTACATCATCATAGCTCACAACAACTTCAAATTCCTGGTCTCAAGCCATCTTCCTTCCTTCCTCAGCTTCCTGAGTAGCTAGGACTACTACAGACATGTGCCACTACACCTGGCTTTTTCCATTTTTTGTAGAAGTGGGATCTTGCTATTGCTATTGCTGAGGCTGATCTTTAAAAGGTTAAGGTTCCAGAAATACTTTAAGTCGTAATGCAAAGAAGATTTTAGTTTTTGTCTTTTGTACATTAGTCTCTGTAGCCTTTACAATATTTATTATCAACTCATGAGTGGGTGGGGACCTGTGGTTTTAAGGAAACTTGTGACCCTTCTAGTCCTTAAAAGCAGCCTTTTGGCTGAATATAACACATCCTCTTATTAAAAGCAGTACTGCAGAGAAATATGAAGTTTTTCTTGCCTCCTTTGCTGCTTATGAAAGAACAACCTTGAAATCAGAAGGCTACAGGTTCCCCACCCCCACAAACATTCTGTATTATTAAAGATAAGCGCTCAAGAAAAAGAGAAAAATTTCTATAAAGATTTGAAGAACAACAGAACTAGAATAATAAGTGATTTTCCTCATTGGGGCAGTTAGGTGGTCACAGTGGAATGTGAGACCTTCAGTTTTGAAAAACTGACACCATAGGTACATAAGAGACTAAGAGTCGGCGCTGAGGTCCCTGTGAAAAGTGCTCAGCCAGACTTTCAACACACACCTCACCACTGATAAGAGGAAGACGCCTTGGCTCTGGGCAGAAGGAAGTCTCTGGGTGAGCTCATCCGTAACCCTGAGTACCCGGCTGGGTATTCACTCCAGGTGGTTGTTGGAAAACCCCAAGCCAAGGAATTAGCATAGACGTTGTTTAAAGGTATTGTCTATCATTTCTTCACTGTAAGCTAATACATAACACTTTTAAGTAAATTTTGATTAACAATGGTTTATGTGTGTGTATGTATATATATATGTATATATACATATATATGGCTAAGTCTAGTTTTATAAAATTGATTTAATATAACTTAAGAGTTATAATGCATATACGTTTGACTTGGTCCTATTTATGGTACATACTGTTTAATTCCTTTTAAGTTAATTGTGTGAGAACACTGAAGACTTGACAGCAGACATATAAGCAGGCTCAAACAAAACCTTATTTTCTCATAGCTTTTCTACATTTTTATACTTCAACTCTTTCTTAGTTGGTTTAGCTCTTAAAATGTTATCATCCCTTCAAAGTTGAGATGAATAACAGTTTGTTTTATTTTAGCTAGTTTTCCTTGAGTTTTTGCAAAGATCTAATGTTTTAATCTATAGCTAATTTTGTAAGGTGGCTAAAAAGGAAAAATGTGAACTAATTTTTCTCTGTATTGCTTTTCAGTTAACCTAAAATAATGTGTATAGTAATATTACCCTTACCTATTATCTCAGCATTATATTAAATTCATATCTGTAATGAGCCATATTTTTTGGCTTATAAGCTTATAATGCCTGGATCACTGCTAACTCTTATATTATTTTTCTTATTTTTTAAAAATGATTTTAGTCTATAATTTCCTCTGGACATGCCTCTGTAAATTTGATCCCATCTGTTTTCTTTTAGGGCTTCTCAACATTACTAGCCTGCTGGTGGTGCTTGTGTGTTCTCGTATAATTAAAATCTTTGCTTACTACAGATTGACAGCTTGGTATGTGCAAGGTACTGTTGCCAGTGCTGGACGCAGTACAGGCTGCTTACGTATTATGGATTCTTCCTGTCTTTTGTGGCATCAAGAGTGTGTGTGTCCTGTCATCTTGAATCCATGTCTCTGACTCCTCTTTCTGCCTGTTAGCTTTACTGGCCCTTTATCTGGAATATAGTAGACATTCAATTCTTTGTTAACTTTTCACATTCTCTGGCCTTGCTTCTAGCTCTGAGAAGAGTCTTGGTGTGTGCTTGAGTCTGAAACTGCTCAGGTTTCTTCTACGAGTTTGGGGCTTAGATGTTTTCTTTTGTATTTCCCTCTTCAGCTTTATAGCTGTTTTGGTCGGTCCTGACCTTAATGTTCTGTTTAAGGAGGATCTTTTCCAAGCTAGTATTCAAAAATTCTTTCTTGAGGTTCCAAGATGATTTCTGCAAATCTACAAGTCATTTCTGACTGCATCTGTATTTCAGAATTATTATTATTCTTTGAGACAGTCTCTGTCTGTTGCCTTAGGTTAGAGTGCTGTGGCCTCAGCCTAGCTTACAGCAACCTGAAACTCCTCAGTCTGCTGAGGCAAGAGGCACTCACCACAACGCCCAGCTGATTTTTCTATTTTCAGTAGAGATGGGGTCTCACTCTTATATAGTCTGATCTTGAATTCCTGAACTCAGGGCGTTCTCCTGCCTAGGGCCCTCCCATAGTGCTGGGATTACAGGTGAGAGCCACTGAGCCTGGCCTACTTGTATTTCAGAATTCTTTTTTTTTTTCTTTTTGAGACAGAGTCCCACTATGTCACCCTTGGTAGAGTGCTGTGGTGTCACAGCTCACAGCAACCTTGGGCTTAAGTGATTCTCTTGCCTCAGCTTCCCAAGTAACTGGGACTACAGGCACCCACCATAATGCCTGACTGTTTTTTTGTTGCAGTTCTCGTTGTTTTAGCAGGCCCAGGCCAGGTTCCAACCTGCCAGCCTCAATGTATGTGGCCGGCCCCCTAGCCGCTGAGCTACAGGTGCCGAGCTTATTTCAGAATTCTTTTTTTTTTTTTTTAAATTTTTTTTTATTGAATGATAACTATGTACATTAATGCACTTCTGGGGTACAGTGTAGGGTTTTCACATGCAATCTGAAATACTTCCATCAAACTGGTCAACACAGCCTTCATGTCATTTTCTCAGTTATTGCTTTAAAACGTTCACATTCTGGGGGATTCTGGGAAGATGGCTGACTGGTAGCAACCCTGGTCAGAGGCTCCTGAACAAAGGAAGAAAAACTGGTTGGAATCAGAATCTATGAAGTCAAAGACGGGGAGCTGAGCCCAGAAAGAAGTTCGGCAAGCTATAAATCCAAGGAAGATCATTT
>NW_003852448.1:2824070-2831344 GCF_000181295.1 Otolemur garnettii
GCTGGCGGGGGTAGGAGGTTCAGTTTTTAGGGGGTCTCTCCCATGGAATAGAGTGGGAGGCAGTTTGAACTCTGCTCGCTTGTTTGCATGGAGTAAACTGCGTGAGCCCTTGTTGTGGGGGAGGGGACTCCCGTCTGCTTGGTGGTGGATTTTGTACCTTTTGGTTGTAATTTCAGGGTCGCAGCTCACCTCTGGAAGGTTGAAGTGCACTCTTCAATCTTCTCTGTGGTCTCTGCTCCAAACCATCAGCTAATTTGCTAAGGTTCTGTCCTTTCAGCCTCCTTCTGGACGGGAGCTTCTGTAAAAAGCTGGCTGCAGTTCGCCATCTTGGCTCCGCCCCCTATTTCAGAATTCTTAATGTTTACTTTTCCTATGTGTTATTTGGCTTGCATGGAGCATATACTTATTATAGTGATGGTTTTGGTTTATTCTGCCATGCATTTTGGCTTCTATCAGTTTTTCATTAGTATTTTCATTTAAATAATTTGGTAGAACACCAGTTAATCCCAAACTGTATTTTATAGCATTGCAAAATATCTTTCAACATTTGTATTTCGATTATTGTATAATTATAATTCGTATGTACATGTATTTCTTTGTCCTTCTTTAATAATTCATTTAGTGAATATATAACATATATTTTCTGGTGCCAGGAAAAGTTGTGTGAGACTTGGAAATGGGCAGAAGAGACCCAGGTGTCCTGTCAGTGGAATCTTCAGCATGTGTAGTGGGTCCTGGGGATTGTTTGACCCACAGGGGTGTTCACCTTTGGCTGACTGTCTACTTACTGGATGTTCTGACGTACAGAAAGGAGAGAGTAATGCAATAAATTTTGTCTGGTAGAGACAAAAATCGATTTTTTCCCTATATAAAGATAACCCCACACATTTCATTTTATTTTCTCATAGAATATTATCCAGTTCTGTAAAATGATTGTTTAGAAATTCTTTTTTTTAATGATTGTTAAACTTTATTTTTTTAAAATTTCAGAATATTATAGGCATACAAATCTTTTGGTTCTATGGATTGCTTTTGTGCAGCTTGAGTCAAAGTTATAAGTGTGCCCATTGCTTGGCTAGTGGGCACTGAGCCCACTGGGTGTGAACCTCCCTACCCCTCCCACCTGCTTGTTTACCCCGAGGTCTGCTACCAGATGTGTGCATGGGTGCTGATCAGTTAGTTCCAGTTTAATAGTGAGTATGTGTGGGGTTTGTTTTTCTGTTCTTGCCATACTTCACTTAGAAGAAGAATGGACTCCAGTTCCATCCAGGTTGTTACAAAAGGTGTGAATTCACCATTTTTTAATAACTGAGTAGTACTCCATGGTATACATATACCCTATTTTATTAATCTGCTCATGTATTGATGGGCACTTGGGTTGTTTCCACATCTTTGTGATTGTCAATTGTGCTGCTATGAACATTAAAGTGCAGGTGTCTTTTTGACAAAATGACTTTTTTCCTTTGGATAAATACTAGTGGGATTGTTGGATCCAATGTTGGTCTACTATAGTTCTTTGAGGTCTCTCCATATGACCTTTCATACAGGTTGTACTAGATTGCAGTCCCACCAGCAGTGTGTAAGTGTTCTATTCTCTCTGTATCCTTGCCCGCATCTGTTGTTTTGGATTTTTTTTTTTTTGGAGACAGAATCTCACTATGTCAGTAGAATGCTGTGGTGTCACAGCTCACAGCAACCTCAAACTCTAGGGCTTAGGCGATTCTCTTGCCTCAGCCTCCCAAGTAGCTGGGACTACAGGCGCCTGCCACAATGCCTGGCTATTTTTAGGTTGCAGTTTGTCATTGTTGTCTAGCTGGCCCTGGCCAGGTTTGAACCCACTGGTGTGGGTGTTTGTGGCTGGCTCCCTACCCACGGAGCTATGGGCGCTGCCCTGTTTTGGGATTTTTTTATAAAAGCCATTTGTACTGGAGCTAGTTGATACCTTATGATGGCTTTGATTTGCATTTTCCTCATGGTAGCAATGTTGAGCAGTTTTTCATATGTTTATTGGCCATTAGTCTATCTGCTTTTGAAAACCTACTGTTCAGTGTCTTTTGCCCATTTGTTAATTTTTGTTTCATTTTATTTGTTTATTTTTTTGAGACAGAGTCTCACTCTGTTGCCCTGGGTAGAGTACCGTGGCATCAGGAGACTGAGGCATCAAGTGATCCTCCTGCCTCAGCCTTCTGAGCAGCCTCCCCACTTTTTTATGGGGTTTTTTGATTTTTTTTCTTTCTGATTTGCTTGTGTTCTTTATAAATTCTGATTATGAGCCATTTGTCAGATGTATAGTATGCAACTATTTTCTTCTGTTTTGTAGGTTGCTTATTTGCTCTGTTGATTGTTTTCATGGCTGTGCAGAAGCCTTGTAATTTAATCAGGCCCCATTTGTTAATTTTTGTTAGGGATCTTTTTCATAAATTCTTTGCCTAGGCTGATGCCTTTAGAGTTTTTCCAGCATTTTGTTCTAGGATACTTACAGTTTATGCTTTAAGTTTAAGTTTTCTTGCTTAGATCTGGAACCAGATAAGGTTGCCCACTGTCACCACTTCTACTCAACATAATGCTAGAAGTTCTAGCCAGAGCAATCAGCAAGGGAAGGAAATCTAGGGTATCCAGACGGGGGCAGAAGAGGTCAAACTGTCACTCTTTGCTGACCACGTTGTGCTCTTATATCAAGAAAACTCCAAGAATTCTACCAAGAGACTCCTGGAATTGACTCAATTCCAGGATAAATTCAGCAGAGTGTATACAAAGCAGTAGCATTCCTGTACTCCAATAATAGCAAAGCTAAGAATCAAATCCAAGATTCAATACCTTTCACAATAGCAGCAAAAGAAATAAAGCACCTAGGAATATATTTAACCAAGGAGTAAAAGACCTATGCAGGAAGAACTGTGAGTTACTGAGGAAGGAAATTGCAGAGGATATAAACAAATGGAAAAACACAGGGTGTC
Organism: Otolemur garnettii; assembly: GCF_000181295.1. NCBI lineage: Eukaryota > Metazoa > Chordata > Mammalia > Primates > Galagidae > Otolemur > Otolemur garnettii. The sequence goes on from NW_003852448.1 coordinate 2,827,028, forward strand.
TCAAAAGTCACCCTTCAAGTCTCCATACATAGGGAAAATGGGAATTGCAGCTAAGTATATCTTTATTTACAAAATATTCTCTATGGCCAGACTATAAATATGGTCAGGCATAGTGGCTCACACCTGTAATCCTAGCACTTTGGGAGGCAGGGGCTTACTTGAGTTCAGGAGTTTGAGACCAGCCTGAGCAAGAGCAAGACCCTGTCTCTACTAAAAAAAAAAAAAAAAGAAAAGAAAAGGAAAAAAAAACTAGCTAGGTGTTGTGGCAGGCACCTGTAGTCCCAATTACTGAGGAGGCTGAGGCAAGAGGGTCTCTTGAGCCCAAGGGTTTGAGGTTGCTGTGATGTGAGCTATGATGCCACAGGTCTCTAGCCTGGGGCAACCAAGTGAGACTCTGTCTCAAAAAAAAGAAAACAATATATTTTCTAGATGTTGACCACCTCCTTGTAAAATGTTATAATGAATATTTTGTAAACAAAGTTACATTTAGGTACAGTTTCCCATTTTCCCTATGTATGGTGACTTTGGGGTGACTTTTGGGATACCCTCTATACTCATGGATTGGTAGAATCAACATTGTTAAAATGTCTGTACTACCCAAAGGGATCTACAGATTCAATGCAATCCTCATTAAAATACCAATGTCATTTTTCACAGATCTAGAAAAAATAACCTTTGCTTCATATGGAACCAAAAAAGAGCTTGAATAAGCACCTTTAGCAAAAAGGGAAAATCAGGAGGCATCACTTTAGCAGACTTCAAACTATACTACAAGCTATGGTAACCAAAACAGCATGGCAGTGGCACAAGATCAGAGACATGGACCAGTGGATCTGAACAGATGTATTAAACCATCTTCGTTCATATTGCCATCTGATCTTTGACAAAGCAGACAATAACATACATTGGGAGAAAGAATCCGTATTCAGTAAATGTGCTGGGGAAGTGAGATAGACACATGTAGAAGACTGAAATGGGAACTGGACCTCTCACCACTGGCAAAACATTTTTTAGGGGCGGCATCTGTGGCTCAAAGGAGTAGGGCGTTGGCCCCATATGCCAGAGATGGCAGGTTCAAACCCAGCACTGGCCAAAAACTGCCAAAAAAAAAAAAAAAAAAAACCCAAAACGTTTTTTAGCATTTCTGATTGTCTGTGTGTATATATCCTTGCCCCCCAAGTTCTCCTTGACCTGATTTTAATAAAAATTAAAACCATGTGGCTCTGCTGCTGAGGCACATAAGAAACAGCATTAGGGTGCTCAGCACGCAGCAGTAATGCTTGCTTTGGGCTGAAGTAGTGAGTCCCGGTCGTGAATCTGCTGGGGTGGAAAATGCCCCACCAGAACCAGATCTTGCTGCTGACATCCACTGTTGAGATACACTCACCAAAAGCACTGTCATCTGAGCAGGGGAGGGTGGCAAGAACAAGCAGGAGAAGACTTCCTGAACACAGAAATGAGAAGAGACTCTAAAGATGACCAAATATTTGAGAAAGGCCAACAGTAAAGGCCTACCACAGTAAAGAGGTAGTACACAGAAGTAGCAGCTTTCAAGGAGACTTTTAATATTTTATCTAGCATTCGAGATGGTTTTTGACAGAGGACTTAAGGGTATCTAGTCCTAAATACTGCCAGAAGTGGAAGTCCTACTAAGTCATTTTAAATCATGCAGTTTAGGAAGTTTCCACCTGTAGAGGCAAAGCAAATATTATAGTGCGATATTTAAAAAACTCAGGAAAAGTAAATAAAATAAAAACCAAGAATGATAATTCTTGAAGCTAATTCTATACGTATACTTTTTTGATGATGAAGTGGATATGTTCCAACATGCCCTGATCTCTTCCACCACTGACTGTTGACCTTCCCATAGGAGCTGGCTTTCCCTTCTCTGTCATGGGTAAGGTGTGTGGAGGGAATAAAAATGTTTTTATGTAGTACCTGCACATGTTCTAATGAAATGATGTATTGATAAATAAAACTAGAAAGTAAAACTTACTTGAAAGTCTTGTGTGTGTGCTAGGTAAAATCAATGTTAAAAATAGCTTCGCAGGTTTAAAAATATAAAAATAAGCAGTCACAAAATACTATATGGTTCCACTTATATATACATATTTAAAGTAGTCAGACTCACAAAAACAATAGTGAAATGATAGTTGCCAGGGGCTGGAGGGAGAGAAAATGGGGAGTTGTTGTTGAGTTAAGTTCCTGTTTTACAAGATGAAAAAGTTACAGAACTCTGTTGATGACAATGTTTAACATACCTAACTATCCACTGAAAAATGGTTAAGATGTCAAACTTTGTGTTTTATTTTTAATACAATTTAAAAATGTACTTATGAGATAAATTGAAACATTTGAGTTATGAAAGATTTGAAAACTCATTAACTAAAACATATTCAATTGGTTTTGAATGATGTATTAGCTTGATTTAAGTTCTAATCAAGTTTTTTCACAAGTGAAAATTTTGATAAAATGGACAGATTTGTAGAATATTATAACTTATTAAAATGGATTGAAGTAGAAAGTCTGAAGATATCCATAAGAGTTACTGACGTTGAGTTGGAATTTGAAAATTTTCCCACAGTGCAAAAAACCTCATTTGACACAGTTTTTAGGACATTTCCACTAGATTTCAAAGACCAGGTGACTCTGATTTTATATAAATTTGTCTAGAGATTTAAAGATAGAACACTTACAGTTTTATTTTATAAGAATAGTTAATCTTGACACACAAAAAGCAGATAAATGTAGAGGGATAAACACCACAGGCTTGTTCATGAACACTTATGAATCAGAAACTACTAAGCTAGATCAAGCCACATGCACAAAAGATCATTATCAAAAAAATAATTTCCAGAATGCCACATTGGTTTAACATTAGAACACTTAAAGACTACAATTCATATTAGGAGAGTAAATGAGAAAGAAAATCAAGTGAACACCTTGAAAGAGACAAAACACTTGGTCATATCAGCATTCGTCATGATTCAAAAGCAAAGGAGGAGCAAAAGGCAATTTTCTTAACCTGTTATTGTCAGTCTGCAACTGACATTGTATTTAATGATAAAATGCTGAAAGTATTTACTTTAAAATTAGGATACTATTGAAAATATTTCTAGTAATTAATACTATTATTAGGACTTTTTACTAGTACAGTGAGATAAGAAAAGGAAAAATTTAAAGGAACCACCAAAATAATTATTAACAGATGATATTATCTATTGAGAAAATCCTAGAGAATCTAAAGATACATTATTAATTTAAATAAGAAATTTAACAAGAAAGCTACATATAGGATTAATACATAAAAAATTAATAAGTACCAGCAATAAACAGAAAAACGTCATTAAAAAGACCTTTTTATAATAACCAGTAGCCTAAGTTACATTGAAATAAATCTAACAAATTATACTTAAAACCTTTATGCAAATAAGATACAGAAACAAAAGTTATTTAAAAAGTTAAAGAAGACTTAAATAAATTGATAACTGGTATTCATGATTTTTAGAGTCATTGCAATCTTAATAAAAATTTTAAGAATTTTTTCATATGGGGCAGCACCTGTGGCTCAGTGAGTAGGGTGCCGGCCCCATATATCAAGAGCGGCGGGTTCAAACCTGGCTCAGGCCAAACTGCAACAACAACAACAAAAAAAATAGCTGGGTGTTGTGGCAGGTGCCTGTAATCCCAGCTTCTTGGGAGGGTGAGGCAAGAGAATTGCCTAAAGCCAGGAGCTGGAGGTTGCTATGATGCTGCAGCACTCTACCGAGGGTGACAAAGTGAGACCCTGTCTCTAAAAGAAAAAAAAGAATTTTTCATATGGAATGTGGCAAGCAGATAGTAAAAATTTAATGGAAGAATAGAAAGCCAAGAACAGCCAAAGTAATTCTGAAAAATAGGTGATGAACTTATTCTGTTAAATATTTGAAAAATGGGCAAAGAACTTGAATAGACACAGAGTCGACCCAAAGAAGATATAAATGGCCAATAAGTACATGAAAAGATACTCAGCATCACTGATCACTGGGAAAATGCAGATGAGAATTGCAGTGGGCTACCATTTCACTCTAGCTGGTAGGATGGCTGCTCACCCGAGAACAGAACAGGTGTGGGTGAGAATGTGCAGAAACTACAATTCTTGTGCACTGTTGACAGGAATATAAAATGGTATAGTTGCTCAATTTTGTGGTTCCTCAAAAATTAAAAAATACAATTACCATGTGCCCCAGCAGTTTCACTTTGGATATGCAGTATATCCATAAGAGTCGCAGGCCGGGACGCTAACAGATGCGTGTGCATCCATGTTGATGGGACTCT
>NW_003852448.1:2831958-2845854 GCF_000181295.1 Otolemur garnettii
AGATGCGTGTGCATCCATGTTGATGGGACTCTAACAGATGCGTGTGCATCCATGTTGATGGCAGCACAATTCACTGAGGCCAGAGGATGTAAGCAGCGCAAATGTCCATCAGTGGTGGAATGATAAACAAGATGTGGTATATCTATACAATGGAATATTAAGAAAAATTAATATATATTAAGATGTGGTATATCTATACAATGGAATATTAAGAAAGGACATTCTGACACATGGCACCCCAAAAGGACAAATTCTGTATGATTCTATATGTATGAGGTACCTAAAATAGTCAGATTTATAGCAACAGAAGGGACTGGAAGGAATGAAGAGCTATTGTTTAATGGTACAGAGTTTTAGTTGGTGAAGCTGAAAAGAGTTCCAGAGATGGATAGAGCTGATGGTACCACAGCAGTGCGAGTGTAGTAATGCCACTTAACTGTGCACTTAAAAATGGCTAAAATGATAAATCTTATGTGCATTTTATCTCAATTAAAAATAAGTAAATGAATGATAAACCTGGTGTGTTTTGTGGTCATCTTTGGACAGGTTGGTGCATATGGTTGATGTGGTTTGTAGGGTCACACAAGTGCTGCAGTGGTCCTGAAAACATTCTTACAAGTTGTGTAATACACCTATGGGTATTGAGTAGACAGTAAACGTTCAGTATTTAAAAATAGGAAGGAAGAAAGGTGATTTATTTCTTAGTGATGTGTTTACATTAACTAAACGGGATGATGTATAAAATCAATTACCAATTTATTGATTTCAGTGGAAAAATACACATAAAATATTTGTGTATGTGCATGCACACACACCTGTCCACCCAAAGCAGCTGTTGCACTTTGAGAGCCACAGGGAATGTGGACTTCTAGGATTGTGTGCCCAGAGACGCTGGGGACTGGGCCATAGTGAGGGCAGGAGGTAAGTTTCCAGGTACACGTTTCCTACTCAGGTCATGAAGAGAGCTCTCCTGTGCTAGTGCGTATACAGTTGGAATTTTTACTGCTTCCTTTATGCGAGTGTATTCTTTGCTGCATAAGCAATATGACATTATCTAAATTGTCACGTGGCATTGGTTTATATTACATTTTAAACCTAATGTCTTTTATATTTCACTGTAATACTGTAAGAAAGAATAACCTTAATGATCTTTCCTTTGTTTTGTCTTTGTGAAGTTTATGCCTGGCTGTTTTATAAAATGAATAGTAAGATATTGGCTGAGTTGTCCTATTGCATTATTATAAAAGTTTCTTATGGTATTGTACATGTGACCTTAGTATGAGCTTATTGTTATGGAATTGAAAATTAATGTTCTGGCAAAAGAAACTTCTATGTACTTTATTTTAGGTCCTTTACTAAAATTATGAGTTTTGCCTTAAGTGTGTTTGAAGCATTCTCTCCCACTTCCCTGTTTCCATGTCATTTTGCCTTTTGTGTCTTATTTCTGTCACCTGGGTTTAAAGTGGATTCTGGCACGATTAAGCACTGTGAGCATAGGCAGATTATTCCACTCGTACAATGTGAACATCCTTGTGTATAATAAAGTTTATTTTCTAGTATGTTGTGAAGATTCAGGAAGCATGTATAAAGCAACTGGTGGGAGCTCTGCAAATATTAGTTCCTGTTTCTTCTTTTCCATGAAATTTCTAACTGAAGAATCATTGGAACAGAAATAGAAGAAAAGAGCCTTACTGGCTAACCAGTCAGTTATTTTGGTGTGATGCAGTATACTAAGAAGCATTTATTCCCAAATTTAGAATTATGCTTAAAATTTTTTGTATGTAGCTCTTCTAGGCTTTGTATAATTCAGTTTTTTCATTCATTTGTTGAAACTTATATTTATTTACTTGTAATCTGGAAGATTTTTGTTTGTCTAATATCATGGGAAATTTCTGCCCACAAGTTTTAATACAGTGAACATAGTTCAATGAACTAGCAGTATTAATGTTTGTATTTATCTAAAATTCTTTTTGTCAAGTTTTAGGTCAAGGTTCTTAGAGTTTTAATTTTTCTGTTTTGTAAATAAATGTGTGTATGTATATCTAAAACAGACTAAATAAATGTGTGTATGTATATCTAAAACAGACCACATACCATATTAATATTAAAAAATATCCCACTATGGGCAGTGTCTTTGGCTTAGTGAGTAGGGCACCGGTCCCATATACTGAGGGTAGCGGGTTCAAACCTGGTCCCAGCCAAAGTGCAACAACAACAACAACAAAGAAATAGCCATGTGTTATGGTGGGCACCTGTAATCCCAGCTACTTGGGAAGCTGAGGCAAGAGAATTGCCTAAGACCAAGAGCTGGAGGTTGCTGTGAGCTGTGATGCCATTGCACTCTACCAAGGGCTACAACGTGAGACTCTGTCTCCAAAAAAAAAAAAAAAAAAAACTCACTATTTCACTACAGAGCTTAGTAAAGCTTTTCACATAGCTGGCTTCTTTGCTTGGGACCAAAGTTCTTTTGTGTATCCTCTCAATAATTACTTTGAGTGCAAACAGGGAACTGTTTTACACTCTGGGAGATGGTTGTTTGTAGTTTTTACGGTTTCCAATGCTTCGCACCTGCCTTTGTTTTCTCTTCTTTCTTGGTACTTCTCTCAGGCCTCCCTGTGACTCCATCGTGTTTGGTGCAGTCTTGATGCTGTGCTGAGCAAACCTTATTTTAATGTTACTAAGACACCCTTTTTGTTAAATGAAAACAATGGCTTAATATTTATTTTAAGGTTCTGTGAATGTAGAAGTCTTCCCAGGCTTTCCTAATAGGTGGAGACATCATGTATGAAGCATTGTTTACACCCCTGATAGGAGGACGAGATATCTAGGCAAACTGGTTCAAACGTTCATCACCATAGAAACATATCAGCTCCTTGGTAGAGCTTTTGAAAGTACATTGTAATTTTCACTTCATTGATGTTTGTACAGAGCAATTAAATGTGCTGTTGACTAGCCCACAGGTTCTAAGAAGCAATTATATTATGAACATTGTAGTGCTTTAGAGTATCCCTTCAGTACTTATTTAAATCTAAAAGAAATCTATGTATCCACATGTGTGGCTTTTCTTAAAAACAATATGGTATTTTATTGGCAGAATATCCATTTTTTACCTTCCTCTGTGTGGTGGTGTAAGTCATATCTTTAATTAATATACTGCTTATTACACTATGATTTTAATGAAAGGGAAGGAGTTACATTAAAGTAATTTAGATTTATAGGATTGAGGGGTTAGGTTAGGATGAGTATTTAACTGGGAATAAACATATAGTGAAATCCTAGTGCTACATGACACAGTCTAAGCGTTCAAAATTATGTGAAGGAAGCACAACTATTGGTAATAAATAGAAGTTCTTACAGTCCTGATGTCGCATTCAGGAGACTTCTCTCATTTTTTTAAGAGGAACAATGGAGACCTTTCCTCATTGCCTATGTTTTGCCACTTTGTTGTTTGAAGGGTATTTTAATAAGTTATTCTGACATCTGGTACATCTTCTAGCTCAGTATATGCAAGAATGGAGTTGATAGAAAGCTTCCCTTGGGGCTTTCTAGCTCCTGATTCTGACTCTTAATGGAAAAATGAGCAGTAGGCATATTTTTCACTTATATGCTGTCCAGCTGGTGATTAATGGTGGTGATAAAAATGCTCACAATGCTTTTTATTCCTTTGGAGACGGAATCACACCCCAAAGTCTAAAAATCTCAAGTAGTACATGCCACAGAACCTGTACTCTCTAGGATTTGTAATATTTTTATGATCTCAAGAAAGATAGTGATAACAGTTTATAGATTTTGAGTGCTTTTATTAACCACTGATGCTGAATTAACAAATGAAATCTGATTGTATGTAATCCCATCACCGCTCTTCTCTCTAGCCTGAAGCTTTTGAGGGAAGTAAGTCTGCCATGTTGCATTTAGTGAATGAATTTATTAATATCTTTTTTATCAGTTTGGCTAAAGGTCATGAATATGGATGGTATTTAATTGATTTCAAGTAGGGCTGGTTTTGTCCCATTTACTCACAAAAAGAAAATAAAATTAACAAAAGGAAAACCTTAGCATCGTAGTGGATTAAGTCAGAGTAACAGTCATTTCTGACTTGCTTGTCTCCAGCATTTCAGAGGGCAGGCAGGGGCAGCTTTTCCTGTAAGTATAATATTGCCAGTTTACTCTTTTTTGTGTAGGTTGATAATGGACATGTGCAAAATTATCTTTGTGAGTTATTTATTATCTTTTAAAAGAAATAGTGACCGATTTCAAGTACATTCTTGAATGGTTATATGATTAGACTACAGAGGGGTTTCTTTTTGGCTAAATGTTTCTTATTTGTCTTCTTAAGCATGTGATTATATACTTTAAACATTTCTTCTTCTTATTTGTTTATCTCTAATAGGAAAGTCATTTTCTTGGATGTATGAAGTGGCAGTAGGAAGAAGAGGGGTGAATTTGAGATGTGATTATGCAGCGATCCTTCTGATTACAAGAAAGATTACAAGGACTTGGTGTTTGCCTGGGCCAAGGCTCAGGGTATGTGTAGAAGGGAGGGGTGGAATTTGGCAGGAAAGGTAGATGACAAGGATGTTTCTGAAATGTTTGACATAGACAACAAAGTGGATAATGATTTCATTTATTGAGCTGTGTGATATTGAAGGAGGAGCAAATGTAAGGGATGAAATGGCAAGTTTGGTTTTACAATGAAGTTTACAGGGCCTGTGAGATATCTAATGGATGATGGCAGTTGGTGTGTATAACTCTTGGTCACAGTGATGAGGTTTGAACTAAATATATGCTCCAGCATTACTGGCTACACGAGGAGGCAAGATCATCTAGGGAAAGAGCTGAGCGCTGTATTTGGTGAATGACTGTCATGGTTGGTGCTCAGGAATGGGCAGGCCTCTTCATAGTTCTGGCACATACTCAAGTTTGAGAAGCATGTATGCAGCATGGGAAAGGCGACCATCTGAGATTGAGCTGTGGAAGAAAAAAGGCCAGGGTGATTTCTTTTATAGAATGAAAGAAGAATGGAAACAGGCTGAGGTATAGAGGAGGGAAGGTGAGGGACTCACTGACTGGTTGGTCATGTTTTTATAAGGTAGAGGTGAAGTTAGCTGTAGTGGTAAGAAAGTAGGGGATGAGATCGTGAGTTGAAATGAAGGAAAACATTTTTTTAAAAAAGCATTGTAAGAATTGTTAAAACCTGCCAGAGAGCAGTATAAAGAATGTCAAGAAATACTGAAGGTCCACTGAAGTTTTTCATCACTTCATAAAATTTTCCTTTGTAGGGCAAAGAATCAAGGAGTAAGCCGCCAGCAGGAGGTGTTCTTGCTGGTCTGGTGGAAGTCATAGGAGTACTCGAGTAAGTGTTAGAGGAAGTAAGGAGTACTGGAGTCTCCTTGCTACTGGACGGTCATTGCAATACATTGGTTCATCAGTGTGGAGTCTAGGCAGATGAGATAGAAGACTGACTGGCAGGATCAGTCCAGAAGGGTCCACGGGGCTGGAGGTCATGAGGATGGGACACAGACCTGGGAGGGGCTGCAGGAAGGCAGGCTGTGGTGGGCAGGGGAGCAGCCTCAGAGCGTGCGGTCTGGGATGTGGGCCCAGAAGATGCTGGTGTGGAACCACTGGGTATGCAGTGGCTACAGCAGGACAAGGACCAAGTTCATGGGAACTGAGGTTGTGAGGGCAGGGCTGTGGCAGGAAGTACTGTGAACTGGGTGCTCACGTCTTCAAGAGAGATGGGATTTGTAGATAGTTGGGGCAAAGATAGTAAGAGAGCAGTAAGATGGTGTTAGGGGTGTATGAATTTAAATTAGAAACGCAAGTGATATGGAACTCTCAAGCCTTGAAATTTCAAAGACAAGGACTAATTTGGGTCATTACAGTTAATCTTTATATTGTGTTTACTAAGCACCAGATATCTGCTAAAAACATGTGAGATATATTAACTCACTTGATGTTTTTTCTGGTGAGGATGTTATTGAGATTCACAGTTTACACAGGAGGGAACTGAAAAACAATGAGGTCTAGTAATTTGCCCAAGGTAATCCAGGTAGTAAGTGGTGGGATCAGGATTGGAATCCAATAAATCTGATGCTAGAGCTGAAGTTCTTAACCAGCTCACTATATTCTCTCAAAAATGGAACTTGGATAATTTTATTCCTTTTTTTTTTTTTATTAAATGATAACTATGTACATGAATGCAATTCTGGGGTACAGTGTGGTGTTTTCATATACAATTTGAAATATTTTCATCAAGCTGGTTAACATAGCCTTCATGTCATTTTCTTAATTATTGTGTTAAGACAATCATATTCTACTCTTAGAAAGATTCACTTGTACCCTTGAAAGATAAACCATAGAAGTGATCCCTCCAATCACCTTCCCTCCACCCATTCCCCCTCCTTTCTCCCTTCTCCCTCCCTGTATACTTAGGCTGTTATTAGGTTATAGATTTCATATGAAAGCTATAAATTAATTTCATAATAGGGCTGTGTACATTGGATACTTTTTCTTTCATTCCTGTGATACTTTGCTAAGAAGAACACTTTCCAGCTCCATCCATGTGAACATGAAGGATGTAAAGTCTCCATCTTTCTTTATGGCTGCATAGTATTCCATGTTGTACATATACCACAGTTTGTTGATCCATTCGTGGATTGATGGGCACTTGGGCTTCTTCCATGACCTAATAAAGTAATTGCAGGATCAAATGGAATATATATATATATATATATATATATTAAAAAGTTGTCCTTTTGGGTACCAATCTCTTGGAAGTTAATTCTTTTAAGAAAAATTATCAGATATTAAAAGCTGACCTACTGTTTGATCCTGCAGTTCCATTACGAGGTATCAACCCAGATGAACAAGAATCATTTTACAACAAAGACATTTGTACCAGAATGTTGATTGCAGCCCAATTCATAATTGCCAAGGCGTGGAAGCAGCCCAAATGCCTATCAATCCATGAATGGATTAAAAAATTGTGGTATATATATATATACACACCCTGGAATATTATGCAGCCATAAAAAGATGGAGCCTTTTACATCTTTTATGTTTACCTGGATGGAGCTGGAACATAAAATATCTCAACAATGGGGAAAAAAGTATCCAATGTACTTAATACTATTATGAAACCAATATATAAAACTTACACATTCATACGAATGATAAAACACAAATATAGTCCAGAAAGGAGGGGAGAGAAGAGTGGGGAGTGCAAGTGGAAGGAGGGTATTTGGTGGATCTCACCTAATGTGCAGAATGCAAGGGTATATTTCAAAATAACTAAGTATATTATAAATGTCTTACCACAAAAAGTAAGTAAGTGAGGTGATGGATATGTTAAACAGTTTGATTTAAGCATTCCAAGTTGTATATCAAATCATCACATTGTACACCATAAATGTATATAGTTATGATTTAATAAAAATTAAATTTAAAAAAATAAAGAAGTAGATAAATATTGTGAGAAAGAAAAGAAAAATAATTAAAGACAACATTGGTTTATATTCAGATAACTTACGGAAATTTGGAAAAATAGAAAAACATAAGGTATAAATAGACAACGTTTCACCCCTAATCATAATCCTAGAGAAAAGACTGTTTCTATTGATTATACATATTTTTTCTAAATATGTGTTCTTCTAAATGTATTTTTTTTAATTGTTGGGGATTCGTTGAGGGTACACAGAACCATGTTACATTGATGGCCTTTGTTAAATAAGGACCCTCTTAAAATTGTGGCCTGCCCCCAAAAGATGAAATGTATTTTTTAATGAGGTCATACTGTGTATACAGTAAGATTATATTATGAGTGTTTTCCATGATTTAAGATGCAATGTCTTATTCTATAGAGGTATTATAATTAACATTCACTCTTCCTGTTACAGCTGGGTGTGGAGATTTAGTTTGTAAGTGTGTGTGTGTGCACTTATCTTTTAAGATTTGATGAAATTATTAAGCTTTTCATATTTTTTAATTTTTGAAATAGAATTAACAGGGGAATTCTATGTTATTTGTTTTTTTTAAATTCGATTACATGAAACTTTAAAAGTACTTACTTATAAAGTCATCTGTGCCAGGAGCTTTTATACATTTATCTATTTTTAGTTAAAAAAATTTTAAATTGTTATGAGTACATAATAGTTGTATATCTTTATAGGGTACCTGTGATACTTTGATACAGACATATAACATGATTAATCAGATCAGGGTAATTGGGGTATCCATCACCTCAGGCATTTATCATTTCTTGTGTTAGAAATGTCCCAACTCCACTCTTAGTTATTTCAAAGTGTGCCCTGCCTAATGTTGATTATAGTTACTTTGTTGTGCTCTTAAGTATTGTTCATTCCATATAATTAACTATAGTTTTGTACCCATTAACCATTCCACTTTATCCCCTCTTCCTGCTACCCTTCCCAGCCTCTGGTAACCATCATTCCATTCTCTGTCTCCATGAGATCAATTGTTTTTATTTTTATTTATTTATTTATTTTTTGAGACAGAGTCTCACTATGTGGAGTGGGTGAGTGCTGTGGTGGAGTCCTGGGTGGAGTGCTGTGGTGTTAGAACTCACAGCAACCTCCAACTCTTGGGCTTAAGTGATTCTCTTGCCTCAGCTTCCCGAGGTGCCCACCACAATGCCTGGCTAGTTTTTGTTGCAATTCTTATTGCTGTTTTTTTAGCTGACCCGGACCGGGTTCGAACCTGCCACCCTCTGTATATGAGGCCGGCACCCTACCCACTGAGCCACAGGTGCTGCCGAGACCAATTGTTTTTATATTTAAAACTCTCACATGTGAGTGAGAACATGAGAGACTTGTCTTTCTGTGGTTGGTGTATTTCGCTTAACACAAAGTTCTCTAGTTCCATCCACTTGTTGGAAATGGCAGGATTTCCTGCTTTCTGTGGTATCTGATATCCCGCGGTGTGTATGGGCCACACTCCTTTATCCATTCATCTGCTGAGGGACACGTAGGTCGATTGCAAACCTTGGCTCTTGTGAACAGTGCAGCAATGAAGGGGGGAGTGCAGTCATCCCTGCAGTGCACTCAACTCCCTTTGGGTGTCCCCCCAGCCGTGGGATTGCAGGGTCTATGGCAGCTCTGTTTTTAGTTTTTTGAGGACCCTCCATCCTGCCCTCCATAGTGGTTGTGGTAATTGACATTACCACCAGCAGAGCACTAGGGCTCCTAGTGAGGCTTCCTCACTAGGAATTTGTTATTGCCCGTCCTTTTGGTAACAGCCGTGTAAACTGTGGTGAGATGATACTTCATTGTAGTTTTGTTTTGCATTTCTCTGATGACTAATGATGATGAACATTTGGCCTGTTGGCCATTTGTATGTCTTCTTTTGAGAAATGTCTATTCAGATCTTTGCCCATTTTTAAATCAAATTATTTGATTTTTTTCCTATTGACCTATTGGAGCTCCTTATATATTTCTAGTTTGAAATATTTTCTCCCATTCTGTGGGTTGTCTTTCCACTTGGTTGATTATTTGCTTTCCTCTGCAGAAGATTTTTTGGCTTGATATGATCCCATTTGTCTAATTTTGTCTTAGTTGCTTATGTTTTAGGGGTATTACCCAAGAAATACTTGCAGACCAATGTCCTGAAGAGTTTCCTCAATGGTTCTTTATTTTATTTTTTCTTTCTTTCTTTTTATTTTATTGTTGGGAATTCATTGAGGATAGAAGAAACCAGGTTACACTGATAGCATTTGTTAGGTAAAGTACCTCTTACAATTGTGTCTTGCCCCCAAAAGGTGTGTTACACACCAAGACCTCACCCCCTCCCTCCTTCCCTCTCTTTGCTCTTCCCTTCCCCCACCATGTCATTAATTGTCATTAATTGTCCTCATATCAAAATTGAGTACATAGGATTCATGCTTCTCCATTCTCGTGATGCTTTACTAAGAATGATGTGTTCCACTTCTATCCAGGTTAATACAAAGGCTGTAAAATCTCCATTTTTTAAAATGGCTGAATAGTATTCCATGGTGTACATATACCACAGCTTGTTAATCCATTCCTGGATTGGGGGGCATTTAGGCTGTTTCCACATTTTGGCAATTGTAAATTGAGCTGCAATAAACAGTCTGCTGCAAGTGTCCTTATGATAAAAGGATTTTTTTCCTTCTAGGTAAATGCCTAGTAATGGGATTGCAAGATCAAAATGGGAGGTCTAGCTTGAGTTCTTTGAGGGTTCTCCATATTTCCTTCCAAAACGGTTGTATTAGTTTGCAGTCGCACCATACAGTGTAAAAGTGTTCCCTTCTCTCCACATCCAGGCCAGCATCTGTAGTTTTGAGATTTTGTGATGTGGGCCATTCTCGCTGGGGTTAGATGGTATCTCAGGGTGGTTTTGATTGCATTTCTCTAATAATTAGGGATGATGAGCATTTTTTCATATGTTTGTTAGCCATTCATCTGTCTTCTTTAGAGAAGGTTGTATTCATGTCTCTTGCCCATTGATATATGGGATTATTGGCTTTTTTCATGTGGATTAATTTGAGCTCTCTATAGATCCTAGTTATCAAACTTTTGTCTGATTCAAAATATGCAAATATCCTTTCCCATTGTGTAGGTTGTCTATTTGCTTTGGTTGTTATCTCCTTAGCTATACAGAAGCTTTTCGTTTAATTAAGTTCTATTTGCTTTTTTTTTTTTTTATAAGAGGAAGGGCTTTATTCACTGGTGGGAAGAACAGCATAGAAGAATTCCAAGTGACTGTTCTCCCCAACTGGCATGGTCTTTGCCTTTTTATCTCCAGTCAAAAAGTTCCAATCCACAGGTACCTTACTCATTGGTCAGTTTGAATCAAGCGGGAGATGCTGTTCTAGCCCCAACAGAACTACAGGATTTCACAGAAGTGGACATTTCCAGTTCCCAGGAAGTTAAGTCTACAAATTCCCACGAGCTGAGTCACCATGAAGAAGCTATGAAGCTATGTCACCCTCAGTAGAGTAGGATCCTGCAGGTGTATCTTTGTGGTCTCTTTGAGAAGACCTGTTCTCCTAGACCTCACTCTTCTCAGGTATTCTCTCTCAGTTGTATTTATCTTTATGAAAATGATGAATATTACTAAGTATCAGTGGATTTCCTAATACTGAATTACTCTCAAATTTCAGACGTAAACTACATTTTGTCATTATATGAGGATGGACAATTAAGTTCACAAACTTATCTGAGAAAAATTGGTACATACCTCATTGCTAAATTATCACTATGGCCACCTTCAAAGTACTCCCCTAGGGAAGCTATGCAATGATGCCAGTGCCTATTCTGCCCTTCAAACCAATGTTAAAACTTTTTCTAGGATGAGTTCATGTATTTAATTGTCCAACCTTATATATTGTTTTTAATATCTATTTGCTTATTTTTGTTGTTCTTGTAATTTGCCTCAGCAGTTTTCTTCAAAAAGTCTTTACCCAGGCCAATATCTTCCAGTATTTTTCCTATGCTTTCTTTGAGGATTTTTATTGTTACATGCCTTAAATTTAAGTCCATTATTCATCTTGAATCAATTTTTGTGAGTGGAGAAAGGTGCGGGTCCAGTTTCAGTCTTTTACATGTGGATATCCAGTTCTCCCAGCAGCATTTATTGAATAGGGAGTCTTTCCCCCACGGTATGTTCTTGTCTGGTTTATCAAAGATTAGGTAGTCTAAGATGTTAGTTTCATTTCCTGGTTTTCTATTCGATTCCAAATGTCTATGTCCCTAATTTTGTGCCAGTACCATGCTGTCTTGACCATTATGGCTTTGTAGTACAGCCTAAAATCTGGTATGCTAATGCCCCCAGCTTTGTTTTTATTACTAAGAACTGCCTTAGCTATACGTTTTTTTTTTTCTGGTTCCATACAAAACCCAGAATCATTTTTTCCAAGTCTTGAAAGTACAATGATGGTATTTTAATAGGGATGGCATTGAAGATTGCTTTGGGAAGTGTAGACATTTTAGCAATGTTGATTCTTCCCAGCCATGAGCATGGTATGTTCTTCCATTTGTTAATATCATTTGCTATTACCTTTCTTAGGGTTTCGTAATTTTCTTTATTGAGGTCTTTCACCTCTTTTGTTAGGTGTATTCCTAGGTATTTCATTTTCTTTGAAGCTATGGTGAAGGGAGTTGTGTCCTTAATTAGCCTCTCATCTTGGCTGTTATTGGCATATACAAAGGCTACTGACTTGTGAACATTGATTTTATATCCTGAGACATTACTGTATTTTTTGATGACTTCCAGAAGTCTTGTGGTCCAGTCTTTGGGGTTCTTTAAGTATAAGATTGTATCATCAGCAAAGAAGGAGAGTTTGACCTCCTCAGCTCCCATTCAGATGCCCTTTATTTCCTTGTCTTGCCTACTTGTATTGGCTAGAACTTTCAGCACTATGTTAAATAGTAATGGTGACAGAGGACAACCTTGTCTGGTTTCAGTTCTAAGAGGAACAGCTTTCAGTTTTACTCCATTCAGTAAAATATTAGCTAAGAATTTGTCATAGATAGTTTTGATCAGTTTAAGAAATGTGCCACCTATGCCTATACTCTTCAGTGTGCTAATTAGAAAAGGATGCCGGATTTTATCTAATGCTTTTCCTGCATCTATTGAGAGGATCATATCATCTTTGTTTTTGCTTCTGTTGATATGGTGAATAATGTTTATGGACTTGCGTGTGTTAAAACAGCCTTGCATCCATCTCTGGGCTGAAACCTACTTGATCGTGATGTATGACTTTTTTGATGATAAGCTGTATTCTATTGGTTAGGATTTTTTTGAGAATTTTTGCATTTATGTTCATTAGTGAAATTGGTCTGAAATTCTCCTTTTTAATTGGGTCTTTTCCTGGTTTTGGTATCAGGGTGATGTTTGCTTCATAGAATGTGTTAGGGAAGATTCCTTCCTCCTCAGTTTTTTGGAATAATTTCTGCAGTATAGGAATAAGCTCTTCTTTGAAGGTTTGATAGAACTCTGGTGTGAAGCCATCCGGACCAGGTCATTTTTTTGTTGCAAGATTTTTTATTGTTTCTTTGATCTCAGTGCTTGAGATTGGTCTGTTCAGCTCTATTTCTTCCTGGCTAGGTCTAGGGAGAGAGTGTGATTCCAAATATTGATAATTTACCTCACATTGTCAAATTTCTGGGCATAGAGTTTCTGGTAGTATTCAGAGATGATCTCTTATATTTCTGTGGCATCAGTTGTTATTTCCCCTTTATCATTTCTGATTGAGGTTACTAGAGATTTTACTTTTCTATTTCTAGTTAGTCTGGCCAAAGATTTATTTTATTCATTTTTTTCAAAAAACCAACTCCTTGTTTCATTAATTTTTTTTCTTTCTTTTTTAATTAAATCATGGCCTTGCACATTAATGCAGTCATGGGATACAATGTGCTGGTTTTATTACCTTTTGAATATTTTCATCCAACTGGTTAACATAGCCTTCACTGCATTTTCCTAGTTATTGTGTTAAGATATTTATATTCTACACTTAGTAAATTTAACAAGTACCCTTGTAAAATGCACTGTAGGTGTAGTCCCACCAATTATCTTCCCTCCTCCCCTCCCCTTCCCTCCTTTCCCTCTCCTCATTCCCCTTCTTCTTGGGCTATAGTTGGGTTATAGCTTTCAATTGGTTTCATACTAGGGCTGAGTACATTGGATACTTTTTCTTCTATTCTTGAGATACTTTGCTAAGAAGAATATGTTCCAGCTCCATCCATGTAAGCATCTTTTTTTAAGACTGCAAAATATTCCATGGTGTACATATACTACAATTTATTAATCCATTCATGGGTCAATGGGCACTTGGGCTTCTTCCATGACTTAGCAATTATGAATTGGGGTGCAGTAAACATTCTGGTGCAAGTATCTTTGTTATAAAGTGATTTTTGGTCT
>NW_003852448.1:2846543-2851932 GCF_000181295.1 Otolemur garnettii
TTATTTCTGAGTAATGTCTTGGCTATTCTAGGTTTTTTCTGATTCCATATAAGACAAAGTATTATTTTTTTCAGATCTTTAAAGTATGACAGTGGAGTTTTAATAGGGATTGCATTAAAATTGTATATTGCTTTGAGTAACACAGACATTTTAACAATGTGATTCTTCCTAGCCATGAGCATGGTATGTTTTTCCATTTGTTATCATCTTAAGCTATTTCTTTTCTTAGAGTTTCATAGTTTTCTTTGTAGAGATCTTTCACGTCCTTTGTTAGGTAAACTCCCAAATATTTCATCATCTTTGGCAGTACTGTGAAAGGAATGAGTCCTTGACTGTTTTTTCAGCTTGATTATTTTTGGTGTATATAAAGGCTACAGATTTATGAGTGTTGATTTTGTAATCTGAGACACTGTTGTACTCCTTGATCACTTCTAAGTTTTGTAGTAGAATCCCTGGTGTTTTCCAGATATACAATCATATCATCTGCGAAGGGTGAAAGTTTGATCTCCTCTGACCCTATATGGATACCCTTGATTGCCTTTTCTTGCCTAATTGCGATGGCTAAGACTTCCATTACAATGTTGAAAAGCAGTGGAGACAATGGGCAACTTTGCCTGGTTCCTGATCTGAGTGGAAATGATTTCAATTTTACTCCATTCAATACGGTATTGGCTGTGGGTTTAATGTAGATGGCCTCTATCAGTTTAAGAAATGCCCCTTCTATACCAATTTTCTTAAGTGTTCTGATCATGAAAGAATGCTGGATATTATCAAAAGATCTTTCTGCATCAGTTGAGAGAATCATATGGTTTTTGTTTTTGTTTATGTGATGAATTATATTTATAGATTTACATATTTTGAACCAGCCCTTAGACCCTCAGATAAAACCTACTTGGTCATGTTGTATAATTTGTTTGATGTGTTGCTGGATTGTGTTTGCTAGGATCCTGTTGAATATTTTTGCATCAATATTCATTAGTGATATTGGTCTATAATTTTCTTTTCTTGTTGGGTCTTTTCCTGGTTGGAGATCAAGGTGATGTTTGCTTCATAGAATGCGTTGGGTAGTATTACTTCTTATTCTATATTTTGGAAAAGGTTAAGTAATATAGTACTAGTTCCTCCTTAAAGATTTGGTAGAATTCTGACGTGAAGCCATCTGGTCCCAGGCTTTTCTTTTTAGGGAGATTTTGTATAGTTGATGCTATTTCAGAACTTGTTATAGGCTTGTTCACCATTTCCACTTCATTCTGGCTAAGTTTAGGAAGGTGGTGTGCTTCCAAGTATTGGTCTATTTCCATCAAATTTTCGTATTTCTGAGAATAGAGTTTCTTGTAATATTTATGAAGGAGTTTTTGAATTTCTGAGGAGTCTGTTGTTATTTCATCTTTACCATTTCCGATTGATGAAATTAGAGATTTTATCTTTTTTTTTCCTGGTTAGATTAGCCAAAGGTTTATGTTATTGATGTTTAAAAAAAACCCCAACTTTTTGATTTATTGATCTGTTATATAATCCTTTTGTTTCAAGTTCATTTAATTCTGCTCTAATTTTGGTTGTTTCTTTTCTTCTGCAGAGTTTGGGATTGGAATGTTCTTCTTTTTCCAGTTCTTGAGATGTCCCATTAAGTTGTTAACTGCCTGTCTTTCTGTCTCTTGAGGATGGCTTGTAGTGCTATAAATTTCCCCCTTAGGACTGCCTTTGCGGTATCCCAGAGGTTCTGATAATTCATGTGTCCATTATCATTTTGTTCCAAAAATTTGGTAATTTCCTTCTTAATCTCATCTATGACCCAGCCATCGTTCAGCATAAGGTTATTTAGTTTCCATGTTTTTGTATGAGTATGCAGATCCCTGTTGTTACTGAGTTCAACTTTTATTCCATGATGGTCTGAGAAGATGCAAGGAATAATTTCTATTCTTTTAAATTTGCTGAGGTTAGACTTGTAACCTAAGATGTGATCAATTTTGGAGGATGTTCCACGGGCTGATGAAAAGAATGTGTGTTCAGTTTTGTTAGGATGAAATGTTCTATAGATGTCTGTTAAAACCAGTTGTTGAATGGTTAAGTTTAAGTCTAAAATTTCTTTGCTGAGTTTCTTATTGGAAGATCTATCTAGCAGTGCCAAAGGAGTGTTAAAATCTCTGACTATTACGGTGCTGGAGGAAATCAAGTTATTCATGTCTGTTAGAGTCTCTCTGGTTGGGTGCATAAATATTAATAATTGAAATCTCACCATGTTGAGTGTTACCCTTAACAAATATGAAGTGACCATCCTTATCTTTCCCTACTTTTGTTGGTTTAAAGCCTATTGTATCTGTGAATAAAATTGCAACACCTGTTTTTTTCTGATTTCCATTTGCCTGAAATATAGATCAACATCCTTTCACCCTGAGTCTATACTTATCTTTTAAGGTAAGATGAGATTCTTGTATGCAGCAGATATCTGGCCTGAGATTTTGTATCCAGTCAGTCAACCTGTGCCTCTTTAGAGGACAATTTAAACCATTCACATTAATTGAGAATATTGATAAACCTGGTAGAATATTGGGTATCAAGTTTTTCAAAAGTCTAGTGGACATTTTTAATCTTTTCTCCACTGTGGAAGTTGGAATTTGATCAAAAATTTCTGACTAAGTTTACTTTGGTGGTAGAGGATAGTGCTGGTCATTATGGAGGATAGGTCTGAGAATATCCTGGAGAGCTGGTTTAGTTATGGCATATTTCTTCAACATGTGAATGTCATTAAAGTATTTAATTTCTCTATTATAAATGAAACTCAGTTTAGCTGGATTGAAAATTATTTTGATTTTGGAGATTAAAAGTCGATGATCACCCTTGTATAGTTTGAAAGTTTTCAGCAGAGAGATCTCTAGTAATTCTAATATTTTTCCCATTTTAAGTTATGGTTTTCTTACGTCTGGCTGCTTGCAGAATTTTCTCCTTTATTTTAACCTTGGTGAAATTAATTATAATGTGTCTGGGAGACACTTTATTCAGTTTGAGTCATGCTGGGATTCTGAAACTGTCTGCTATCTGAATTTCAGAATCTCTTGGCATGTCTGGGATGTTCTCCTTGATTATCTCATGGAGTAGAGCATCTGGGTCTTTTGAAGCAACCTCATCACCTTCAGGAATTCCTATAAGGTGAATATTAGTTTTCTTTGAATTATCCCAGAGCTCTCTGAGAGAATGATCCTTTTGCTCTCCACTTCTCTTCCTCTTTGAGCATTTGGGAGCTTTCAAAAGCTTTGTCTTCAATGTCAGAGATCCTTCTGCCTGCTCCATTCTGTTATTGAGGGATTCTACTGTATTTCTGAGATCTTTGAGGGCTGAAAGTTCTTGTCTCACTGTGTCAAAATCTTTGATGATTTTTGTCTTTGAATCTGTTGAATTCTAGAGACAATTTTTGAAATGCTCCTTGAATTTCTAATTCCAACTTTACCTCCATTCTGTTAATCTTGTTTGCAATCCAAATTCTGAATTTGATTTCTGACATCTCAGCCATTTGTTTATGAATGGGATCTTCTGGTATGTCCACCATGTTGTTCCTTGGGGGAGTTGATCTACTCTGATTATTCATGCTGCAGGAGTTTTTCCGCTGATTCCGCTCCATGATTATTTTACACTGTTTGGTTAGATGAGCAGATAAGGTGAAGTTGGTTTGGGGTCCCCTGGAGTAGGTATTAACCAGCCTTTGCCCAAGTTCTGTGACTGGTGTCTGTACCTTTTCCCCCAGAGCTTTGCAAAGTGCTAGTATAGTGCTACGGCCTGAGACACTGGGGATCTGCTTCATGTGGTACTAAGTGGCTCTGTCTTGTTTTCTGGTGGTCTCTGTCCAATCCTAGTGAATCAGTAACTCTGGGTTGAAGTCTCAGCTGTGGAAAAATACCAGCAGTTAAGTCACCACACCCCCAGTGAGCAATA
The DNA here is from genome assembly GCF_000181295.1 of Otolemur garnettii. Taxonomy (NCBI): domain Eukaryota; kingdom Metazoa; phylum Chordata; class Mammalia; order Primates; family Galagidae; genus Otolemur; species Otolemur garnettii. The sequence continues at coordinate 2,850,471 of NW_003852448.1, forward strand.
ACTGGAAAAGGAAAATCAAACCTTCCCACAACCATACACCCAGGGTACCACTTTGGATAGTCCTTGGGTGATTGGGTCAGTCCAAGGGATCACAATCATTTGTCCTAGTCAGTACCCTGTCTCAACTGAGGAAGTTCAAAAGGTCTCTGGCAACTATATAGCAGTGGTCTGCTGGCAGCTCGAGTATGACTCATTCTGGTGCTCTGTGGAATCAGAAGTACCCTCCCCCCCCCCCGAAAATGAATTAGTCTAAGAAGGTTGATGCCTCCTTCCCCACCTTATACCTCTGTCACATCCAGTCACACTGTAACCCTGCAGGGCTGTGACCCAGTTCCCTCCAATGAGCAGATGCTTCAGGGGGTTGGGCCTGCCTGAGTCACAGGGAGATCTATGTCTCCTTGGCCATACCACTGCACTGTGCCACCAGCTGGCAGGGGGAGCTGAAGCCTGACAACCTCGGGTGCTTAATGGAAGCTGGGGTGATTCACTCAGTTCCAGCCCCACCCCAAATTGATGTTGCTGCCACTTATATTCTCACAGAATTTGCATTTCTGTCCCAGCTACATTCCCCTGTGGGCCAGGCGCTGTTTGAGTTCACAGAAACTGCAACTGAGCCCTGCCCTATGCTGCTGCCATTGTGCCACTTCTCATGGAGCTGGCATCTCTGTCTCTGCTGAACTGTGTGTTGGAATGGGCGCGACTAGAGCTCACACTCAACTCTCAGTACTTGCCTCTCCCTGGGCTGCTGCTTGCACGTGGCTCTCAGTTTTTGCTTCTCCCTGGGCTGGTACTGTTGCCCCACCTGCATTTGTCTCAGCTATGTTCCCTTGGGGGCAAGGTGTTTCTTGGGCTCACTGAAGCTGCACTTCTGACTCAGCCCTGCCTTGGGAGTATACCATCTCTGTGCACGCGTATTCAAGTCTCTGTCCCCCGTCCCCTCCCTCCTCGCACACCCCCCCCCCCCCGTGCCCCACCTGGGAAGGTACTGCCTCAGGCATACCCTTTAGTCACGGGGCCTGCATTTCTGTCCCAGATCTGTTCCACCAGTGGCTGTCAATGAAATAGAGGCCTGGCTTTCTCTGGTTGCCAAGAAAGATGGGGAGGGTCTCTCCAAAATATCCCCAGGTGTGTGGGTCCTATTGTTCCTGCTGCTGCTCTGTGCCGCTGGGACTGCTTCACCCTCTCCTGTATGACTACCTCAATCCACAGTCCTCTCTTTTTCCCTGTGCCATAGAATCAGCACAGACCTGCAACAGCCTATGCCTTGTCCACACCTCTTGAGAAAATGCCAAGAGTCTGGACTCCAGGGGACAGGCTTCCAGACTGCGGGGGGTCAGAGTGGAGGGGAGTGCTGGGAGTTCAGAATTGCAGGTAGCGAATGTATACAATTTTATGCCTGGCAGGAGAATGCCATGGGCACAATAATGGGTCTTCTCTCATTAATTTTCTTTTTTTTTTTTTT
>NW_003852448.1:2852230-2878269 GCF_000181295.1 Otolemur garnettii
TTTTTTTTTTTTTTGTCTCATTAATTTTCTAAATGATTCTTTTGTTTTCAGTTTTATTGATCTCTGATTTAATTTTGGATATTTCTTTTCTTCTACTGGGTTTAGTTGTAGATTGTTCTTCTTTTTCCAATTCCATAAGATGGCTTGTAAGTTTGTTGATACGTTCTCTTTCTGTTTTTCGAAAGTGGGCATCTAAAGTGATATATCTTCCTCTCAGAACTGCTTTGGCAGTTTCCCACAGGTTTTGGTAGGTTGGGTCTTGTTGTTATGGTCAAGGAAGTTAATGATTTCCTCTTTTATTTCTTCCTGCACCCACTGTCACTCAACAGAAGAATGTGTCTTTGTGTGGGGTTGAACGTTTTTGTTGGAATTGAGTTCCACCTTTAGTGCTTTGTGGTCTGAGAAGATACAAGGTAAAATTTCAATTCTTTTGATTCTGTTGAGGTTTGTTTTGTGTCCTAGGGTATGATCAGTTTTGGAGAATGTTCCATGGGGCAATGAGAAGAATGTATGTTCTTTATCTTTGGGATGGAGTGTTCTATATTCATCTACCAAGCACAGTTGTTCTAGGGTCTCATTTAAGTCTCTTATATCTTTGTTTAACTTGTGTTTAGATGATCTGTCCAGCTCTTTAAGAGGAGTGTTAAAGTCCTCTGTTAGTATGGTGTTGTAAGATAATCATATTGCTCAGACTGAGTAAGGTCTGTTTCAAGAATCTGGGAGCATTTAAGCTGGGTGCATAAATATTTAGAATCGAAACATCTTCTTGTTGTATTTTTCCCTTGACCAATATAAAGTGACCATCTTTGTTTACGTTTAAACTAGACAAGTGAAGAAAGAAAAGAAAGGGGAAAAAAAAGAAATATCTAGGGGGAAAATGTTGAAATTAAAACAAAACAAAACAAAACCAAAAACAAAGCAGTATATATATTGCTGAATATTGTCTGGGCAACAGGTGATTTGTGGTATGAGATGTTAATCACAATGCTGATACAGCTATATGAGATGGAGACTGGAGGCCTCTGCTGATTTCTCAAACCCCGCAGGGTGGAGAGCCTAAACCTCTCCTCTTAAAAGGCACTTTAAACTGTTAACCTTGGCTAAGCAGAAGCTTTCCCAGGAAAGCACTTGTTGGGAACACTCCTGAAGTGGCTGTCTGCTTACCCAGTGTGCCAAAACCGGTCTCACTCTATGCCCCTGAGGGCCAAGGCTGTAAGGCATCTCAGTTCCTGCCTTTAGGCTGCTCAGTCCCTAGATTACTCGCCCAAGGTCTCCCGCCCCATTCTCATTTTGCCATCCTAAGGGCAGAGCTTGCCAGGGCAGTTCTCCCATAATGGCTCCATGGCCCACAACCGAACAATATTAGCTCCATCCAGCTCAGCGTTGAAGTCCAGGGCCCTAGACAATGCTTAAAGTCCTCTGCACTCTTGCCCAAGTTCTCCCAAGGTAGTTCAACTGAGTGCCAAGTCCAAAGGAAACAAAACAGCTCATAGGTAAGGCCTTTTCAGTTTGCAATCTCACTTTTACTGTACTTACAGCTGACAGCAGGATTAGACTGAACAAACACACAACCACTTGCCAGTTCTCCACTGCTTTTGTCTTCCTTGTGGGGTCCAGAAGTCTCTTGCTGACTCTCTGTGTCCCCAAAGGGATGTTTCTGGGCAGAACCCACCAGCCACAGATGCCTGGAGTCTTCTCTCCCCAGTCTTACCATGCCCAGATGCAAGGAAGCTGTTACTCGGCCACCATCTTGCTCCTCCCTCCAAAGTATTCTTTCCCCAGTGGTTCTTTTAGATTTAAGTTTTTAATACATTTTGATTTGATTTTGGTATATGGTGAGAGGTAAGGGTCTAGTTTCATTCTTTTGCACATGGACACTTGGTTTTCCTAGCACCACTTATAGAAGAGACTGTCCTTTCTCCACTGTATGTTCTTGGCACTTTTGTCAAAGATAAGCTCACCGTAGATGTGTGGATTTATTTCTGGGTTCTCTAGTCTGTTCCACTGGTCTGTGTGTCTGTTTTTATGTTAGTACTGTGCTGATTTGTGGTTACTACAGCTCTATAGTATAATTTAAAGTCATGTAATTCCTTTAGTTTTGTTCTTTTTGCTTAGGATGGCTTTGGCTATTTTGGGAATTTTGTGGTTTCATATAAATTTTAGGATTATTTCTTCTATTTCTGTGATGAATGTCATTGGTATTTTGATGAGAATTGAATTGAATCTGTGGATGGCTTTGGGTAGTATGGACATTGTAACAATATTGGTTCTTCTAGTCCTTAAGCATGGACTACTTTTGTTTTATTTGTGTCTTCTTGAATTTTGTCCATCAATGTTTTATAGCTTTCATTATAGAGTTCTTTCATTTCTTTGGTTAAATCAATTCCCCGGTATTTTATTTTATTTGTAGCTATTGTAAATGGGATTACTTTCTTGGTTTCTTTTTTAGATTGTTTGCTATTGGCATATAGAAATGCTACTGATTTTTTTGTGTTGATTTTATATCCTGCAACTTTATTGAATTTATGTCTCAGTCCTAATAGTGTTTTGTGGCATATCTATGTTTTTCTAGATGCAAGATCATATCATCTGCAAACAAGGATAATTTGACTTCTTCCTTTCCAATTTAGGTGCTCTTTATTTCTTTCTTTTATCTGATTCCTTTAGCTAGAACTTCCAGTACTATGTTGAATAACAGTGGTAAAACAGGGCATCCTTGTCTTGTTCCAGATCTTAGAGGAAAGACTTTTAGTTTTTCCCATTCAGGATGATACTAGCTGTGGGTCTATTGTATATAGTTTTATCATATTGTGCTAAATTCTTATCTCCCTTTTTAGCTCTGATATTTGCTTTATGTATATGGGTGCTCCAGAGTTAGGTTCACACGTATTTAGAGAGAGCTGTTTTATCCTCTTGCTGAATTAACCCCTTTATCATTACATAATGACCTTTGTCTTACAGTTTTTGTTTTGATTTTTATCTGACAGAAATATAGCTATTCCTGATCTGTTTTGGTTTCTATTTGCACAGAATATCTTTTTCCATCCCTTTATTTTCAATCTGTGTATGTCTTCAGTTGAAGTGGGTTTCGTGCAGACAATACAGCTGACTCTTGTTTTTTTTTTTTTTTTACCAATTCAGCCTCTTCATGTTTTTTGTTTGGTGAGTTTAGTCTGTTCACATGCGATGTTATTATTGATAGGTAAGCACTTACTCCTGCCTTATTGTTATTTGATTTTTGATTGTTCTGTGGGCCTCCCTCCCTTTCTCTTCCTTTATTAAAAGTTATTTTTCTCATGACCAACCTAAGCAAGAGCAAGAACCCTTCTTTACCAAACATACAGAAAATTAACTGGGAGGGTGGTGGGCAGCTATAATCCTAGTTATTACAGAAAGATCACTTGAGCCCAGGAGTTTGAGTTTGCAGTGAACTGTGATGACACCACTGCATTCTAGCCCAGGTGACAGAGTGAGGCTCTGTCTCGAAAAAAGAAAAAAAAAAGTGATTGTTCTCTGGTAGTGTGGTTCAATTTCTTGCTTTTTATTGTGTAACTGTTGTAGTTTTTTTTTGATTTGAGGTTACCATGAGGCTTGAATAAACATTTTATTACTAATTATTTTGAACATGTGACATCTCTGCTTACAAACAGGCGGAGAGAAATCCAACAGAAATCCTACCCTTTAACTCTATCCTTTCCCCACTTTTTAACTTTTTGTTGTTTCCATTCACCCTTTCATACTGTCTGTCAATTAGTTGCTGTAGTTATTTTTGAGAGGTTTGTCTTTTAGTCTTCCTGTTCAAGATATAAGTTGTCCATATACCACAGTATAGCAACAGAGTGTTCTGTGGTTGTGGATTGACTCTTAGTGAGTTGTGCCTTCAGAAGGTTTCTTATTGTTCATCAACATCTTTCTTTCAGGTTGAAGAACTCTTCTTAGAATTTCTTGTAGGAGAGGTCTGGTGTTGATGAAATCCCTCAGCTTTCATGTTGAAGGATGCTTTTCTAGGATGTAATATTCTAAGGTAAGGTTTTAGTGTGTTGTGCCTCTCTCTCCAGGCCTGGAAGGACACAGTGGAACTAGCTCCTTTATGTTTTTTTTTTTTTTTTTTCTGGCTTTTCTTAGGACTTTTTCTTTATCTTTGACCTTTGGGAAGCTGATTATTACATGAAATGAGGTAGTCTTATTTGGGTTAAATCTGCTTGGTGTTCTGTGACCTTGTACTTGAATACTGGTATCTTTCTCTAGGTTTGGAGAGTTCTATGTTATTTCTTTGAATAAACTTTCTACCCCAATATTTCTTTCTGCCTCCTCTTTTTAAGGCCAGTAACTCTTAGATTTATCCTTTTGAGGCTATTTTCTAGATATTGTATGTGGGTTTCATTCTTTTTTTATTCTATTTTTTCCTCATCTATGTTCCAATAGCCTTTATTCAAGCTTCCTAATCTTTGTTCTGCCTGGTCAATTCTGCTTTTGAGAGACCCTGATACATTTCATGGTTTGCCAGTTGCTTTACTCAGCTCCAGAATCTCTACTTAATTTTTTAAAGATTATTTTGATCTCTTTGTTAAATTTTTCTGATAGGCTTCTGAATTGCTTCTCTGTATTGTCTTGAATTCATTGAGCATCTTTGGGAAAGCTATTTTGAATTGGTTGTTGTTCAGGTTACCTGTCTCTACCAGTTTTTTTGTAAGGTCCTGTTTTCCTCAATGTTCTTGATGCTTATGGATGTTCGTCAATATCTGGGCATTGAAGGGTCAGGTGTTTATTTTAATCTTCACACTCTGGGCTTCTTTGAACCTGTCCTTCTTGAGAAGGCTTTTCAGATACTCCAAGGGAGTTGAGTGTTGTCATCTCAGTCTTTGGTCAGTGCAGCCGTATCAGCGCTGGGGGTGCCCTGAGCCCAGTAGTGCTGTGATTCTTGCAGAGTCCATGGGTACCATCTTGGTAGACTTGGGTAAGATGTGGGAGAATTCCCTGGATTACCAGGCAAAGTCTCTCACTTTCTTTAGTTTCTGTGCGGGGCCGCTGGAGTGGGGGGAGGAGAGACTTGGGCACTCCCTTGTGGCCACCAGTGCCAGGTCACACCTGAAGCCAGCCCAATCTCACCCAAAGCCCATGGTGACTGTTGTCTGGCCATCTGTGATGTCTATTCAAAGCCTAAGAGCTCTTTATTCAGTAGGTGGCTGGACTACCAGGCCTGAGTAGTTCCCTTTAGGACAGCATGTTTCCTTGTGACCCAGAGTGGGTCCAGAAATGCTGTCTAGGACCTAAGGCACTAAAGAGTAGACTCAGGGGGCTCAGGAGTCTGCTTGGTACTTTGTTTTACTGTGGCTGGACTGGTCCCCAAATTGCAAAGCCAAGGCCTCTGAGGTCTTCCCTTTCCTTTTGCCAAGTGGAAGAAGATTCCTCTTGAGTTGTACTGCCTGTAGTTGGAGGGAGGGGGTGACACAGGCACTGGCTTGGCTGCCCGGGCTGGTGTCTCACTGGGTCACATGCATCCCAACTTCACTGGCTGTGAGTCAGCACAGCCATGGGAATTACAGAAGGATGACGGCCCTGTGGCCCTGCCATATGAATTTAGTCCAGGCCCCAGGCTACTTTTTGCCAGGAACTCTGGCTTCAGGGTACAGGATCCCCTCTACTGGGCTGGTCTAAGTGCTCCCTCCATGAGCAGCAGCAGAATCCTGCCCTGTGCTGTGTCCCTGTGCCAGGGCAGCCTAAGTGTCAATGCAACGCCCACTATCACCTCACTGTCCCTCCCCTGGCCACACAGACTCTCTCTCCACCTGGCACTGGCTGATCTGGCACTGCCCAGGGGAAGGGGGCAGGGGAGAAGGTTGGCACAGGCTGTGGCACAGGCTGTGTAACACAGGTAATCCAGGGAATTCTCCCACATTCTATTTCTGCCCTCTTCAGTGCCTCTTGTCTTGATATAATGTTAAAACCAAGGTGGTGGGATTGCTTGACTGATTTTTAGGTCTTCCAAAGGTGCTCACATGGATTGTTGTTGAATTTGGTATTCATGGGAGGGAGATTGCTAGAGGTCCCTATTCTCTTCCCCCTCCCTCAAGAGATTTCATTGAAGCAAGTTTGTTACTGATATTTTTAATTTCTTCAATGGATTTTCTTTTTTCATTTTCAGTTTTCTGCTTTAGTCAATTTTAGAAAATATATTTTCCTAGAAATCTGTCCTATCCAGGTCATTCTGTTTTTCAATTTATTGGTAAAGAGTTGTATTTGGTATTCTTTTAAAACTGTATTTCATATCTTGATTATATTATGTTTTTGCTGTTTTATTTTTCAGAGAATTTATCTCAATTCTTTTCAAAGAACCACCTCTTGGATTTAACTGTTTTTCCTACTGTTTTTGCTCCACCCCCATTAATTACAGCATTTATCTTAATTTCCTCCTTTATTATGCCTTGTTTAGTTTATTTTGTTCTTTTTACAAATTCTTGAGTTGAGTACTTTACTTTTATCATTTCTTTAATAGTAAAACTCATTTGAGCATGTAAATACAGATTTTGCTATGCCTTGTTTTGTTGCTTTTTAGAAGGCCTATAATGACATTAACATATTTTAATTTAAACTTTATTGTTAATTTATTATGTTCAGATATTTTTATTCTTTATCATTAATGTAGTATATTCAGATAATGAAATTTATATTTTAGAATTTGACTTTTTTGTAGCTTTATTTCCAATTTATTTTATAAATTTTCCTTGAGTAATTGGAAATGTGCCATTCTTTATAGGGGATTACTTTATTAAATTTATTAAATCAATATTGTTAGTTATTCTTCTGATTCTATAAACCCTTTTAAATATTTTTCTCTTCTTGGTGGGTCACATATTGAGAGAGAAGTGCCTGAGAAGCAACAGTCTGCCCTGAACATTCCTGCCTTATTAGGGGGAAGGGAGGGCCCTTTGGGGCTGATTCATACTATTATATGGCTTACACTGCCTAATAAATAATTGTGATTAATGTTTTTGGGCAGCAGGGACTGATTTCGTGGAAGACAGTTTTTCCACAGATAGAGGTGATGGGAGGCAGAGCTCAGGCTATGTTGCGAGCAATGGGGAGAGGTGTAGGTACAGATGAAGCTGCTCACCTGCAGCCAAGTTCCTGAGTCTCATGCAAGCCAATTTTGTCATGGATGGAGTAGGTGGGGCAGAGATCTGCAGCCTGATTTCTAACAGGCCACAGAACAGTATCAGTCTGTGCTGGGGCTTAGGGACTGAAGTTTTACATGTCTGTGCTGTCCATCCTCTGCCATAAGGACTGTCCCCTCCCTTTGGCCCAACAAAAACAGTATTAGACCCCAGGAGAAAGAGGTGTATCAGAGGTTTGGAAGAGACTGAACTGTTCTTCTTGGGTGCCTAAAGGCTGTTCTTTACCTGGGCCGTTTGTTAGGGTTGTGTTTATACTGGCAGCCTTGAGGGACAAAATATGACTCCTTTTGGGCCACAAAGCAGCTTTACTTATGTGTCATGAAAGCAGCAGATCCCCACTGTAGCTCCTCAGCTGCCGTACGGCGGGTCCCCACTGTAGCTCCTCAGCTGCCGCACGGCGGGTCCCCACTGTAGCTCCTCGGCTGCCGCACGGCAGATCCCCACTGTAGCTCCTCAGCTGCCGCAGAGCAGGTCCCCACTGTAGGTCCTCAACTGCCGCACGGCAGGTCCCCACTGTAGCTCCTCAGCTGCCGCAGAGCAGATCCCTACTGTAGCTCCTCAGCTGCCGCAGAGCAGATCCCCACTGTAGCTCCTCAGCTGCCGCACGGCAGGTCCCCACTGTCGGTCCTCAGCTGCCGCAGGGCAGGTCCCCACTGTCGGTCCTCAGCTGCCGCAGGGCAGGTCCCCACTGTCGGTCCTCAGCTGCCGCACGGCAGGTCCCCACTGTCGGTCCTCAGCTGCCGCACAGCAGGTCCCCACTGTAGGTCCTCAGCTGCTGCATGGCGGATCCCCACTGTAGCTCCTCAGCTGCCACACAGCAGGTCCCCACTGTAGGTCCTCAGCTGCTGCACAGCTCCTCTGCGCAGGTCTTGTCCATCTGGGCTGACATCACCCATGAGACTTGGGAGCATCAGGGAATGCCTGCTGATGCTCATGATGCTTGCTGTGCATTGAGTAATAAAGCCCTTTATTTCTGACCCAGGAGTCTTGTGTGCTCAGTCTACCTGCATCCCTGCAACAGCAACAGGCTAGCTTACTATCTTGTAAGGCTACAGACCCCAGACCTGATGACGCTAGCAATGAGATTGGATGGTGAGGAGGATGGTGAGGTTAAGGGCCCCTCAGGTCAGGTTTGGTGATATGAAAAGACTCTTTGGGTCAGGGGCAGGGTAGCTTACATCTGTAAGCTCAGCACTCTGAGAGACTGAGGTTGGAGGACCCCTGGAAGTTAGGAGTTTGAGACCAGCCTGAGCAAGAGTGTGAGACTCTGTTTCCTGTCTCTACACACACACATATACATATACTATACATACACATACGCACATAAGAAAGAAAAAAGAAAGAAAAATTAGCTGAACATGGTGGTGCACCTGTAGTCTCAGCTACTCAGGAAGCTGGGGCAGGAGGATCACTTGAGCTCAGGAGTTAGAGGTTGCAGTGAGCTGTGATGACACCACTGCACTCTAGCCCCAGGTGACAGAATGAGATCCTGTCTCAAACAAACAAAGAACGACTTTGCAGATCTGATTTTGAATGAGCTCAACTCAGTGGTTAGAGGGGCTGGGAGGAGGATGGGGAGATAGGGTACCCCACTGTCCTATGTTTAAAGAGGCTGAACTGTGCTATGGCTGTTGTTTACTTGACTGCTGTGGGAGGAGGAAGGGGTGGTGGTGTGACCCTGGGGCAGCAAGCCTCCAGTCCAGTTCAAAGACACTGTGGTGTGGCTACTGAGTGGAGTCCCAGACCTGAACAGTGTAGAGCTTGGATCAGAGCACAGACATCAGAAATCATTTGGTGTGTCTCCTTGGTGGCCCTCTGCAAAGACTTGCCCTGTGCTCGCAGGGCAGTGGAGCAGTGGCTGAGGGCAGAGTGTGGCAGTCTGCACCTCAGAACAGCATGTGTCCAGGTCAGGGTGTGGACTGAACGCCAGCAGGCATGTGGCAGAAGTAGCATGGGTGCACATCTGCCCACCGTAGAGGAAGGAGCAGGGAGGGAGAGTGCTGCCTGCTGTCCTGGCCCCTCTTCCCCACGGTTCCCTCATCTACTCTCTTCTCCCTCCCAGCCGGACAGTCTGGCAGCTGTTGGACTGTGGGGCTGTTGCTGTAGACTCTGCATCATGCACACCAGGCACCCCATGGTACAGTCAACTAATAGGGTTTGGGCAAGACTCGCAGTGCAGGTGACTTTTGGGCAAGGCCCTCCGGGCTGATTCCATAGACTGTTGGTGTGGCTTGCACTGCCTGACCCATAATTAGCATCAATGCTTTTTATACTCATGTTAACGCTTGACTGCAGGGACCAGCCCTTCCTTTTGACCCAGCATCTCAGGAGGAGAGGCTGTGTCCCAGCTTGAATGAGAGGCTTGGTAACTCCCACGCATGCAGGCCATTTCCTCTTGTAGCAGAGCCACTCCTGCCTGACACAGCTCCCAAGTAGACTGCTGAGAAAGGGCAGTGGTGAACCCCCACTCTCCTCTTCCTGAGGTGGATTGCCCTGCCTGTGGAGGCCATGCAGCTGTCTTGCCTGACATCCTTATTGGGGGAGAGCAGCTTAGATTCCAGGACCAGTTAGATTCCTGGCCAAAGAGGAGTGTTCTAGTCTAAGCTGAGACCTGCCTGGCCCTACCTGACAGGTAAAAAAGTAGTAGATACCTCTTGGGGGAAACTCCCTAACTCCACTGCTGCAGCCAAGCCACCCAGAGAGCCCCTCAAGCCCAGAGGTCCCCCTTCATGTCTGGGCTGGGCTCCTGGTGTTTGGCTGTGTCAGAAGCTGGTGGTGTCCATTGAGCAGTGATAGCCCATAAAATGGACTCTTGTGAATTTTTAACTTTTTAAAATTTTGAGTGAATTTTTGCTTAATATTACATATGCATGAACATATGTAAGAAAGAATAAAAGTTCTCTGTTTATTCAAATATAAAGGACAGTCAATGAAGCACATGTACTTACCATTTAAACTAAAGAAATAGAACATAATATTGAGGTATATGTAGTGTACAGTGAATTTTATCAATACAACATGTCCTACGGGGTCCCAGTTAAGGTGTTTTGCATTATATGTTTCTATGTTAAACCAGAGATACTCTTATTACTTTAAAAAAAGTTTTATTTAATTAATAAGCATTCAGTCATTCAATTTCACTCATTTTTTTAAGTATCACTTTAGGTATGTTTTATGTAGTTGAATTTTTGTTTTCTTGACCTAATTTGCATATGTGGTTATAGTAAATATATTTGGTTTTATCTTTTTCTCTTGTTTTTGCACTTTTATATTTTTGTTATGTTAATGTTTTGCTGAGCTTGTGGAGTCACTTCTCAGTCCTTTGAGAAGGACTAGTTAGGATGGTCTTGGGTGCCTGTACCCAACAGAGCCGTAAAAGTTTGAGTTCCTCTCTTCCCAGAAGTCCTCCTGCATACTCCAGTGGGTATGTATGGCTTCATGCCCCTTGAGGACAGGGAGAACTCTGCTTTACCTTAGTCATCATTTTTCCTCAAGCATCTGAGGTCAGACCTGGGGAGAGGCATGGAGAAGATGAATGACCCACACCATTAAGCAAGGTATCTTTCATTCTGCATTGCCACTCATGGTATAGCCAAACTTGTAATGTTTTTGATTTATGCAAGAGCTCTACATCCTCATTTCTGACACGATATATTGTGTCTCAGAACTCTTGACTGAGTAGCTGTACCATTGGGACCTCTTAGCTCAGCAGTTCTCAACCTGTGGGTCACAATCCCTTTAGGGGTGGAACAACCCTTTTCACAAGGGTTGCCTAAATACACCCTGCATGTTGTATATTTACGTTACAGTTCATAACAGTAGCAAAATTACAGTTATGAAGTAGCAACAAAAATAATTTTATGGTTGGGGGTCACCACAACATGAGAAACTGAATTATAGGGCTGTGGCATTAGGAAGGCTGAGAACCACTGTCTTAGCTGGTGTTGGAGCGCTTGCTGTTACATTGTGGCAGTAACATTCCTTCTTGCTTCTGCTCAAGGGAGAGGGAACAACGCCTCCAGTGGGTTCCATCACACACCCCTAGGCCTCTTGGCCTACAGATATGTGTCAGTAGGTAGTTTTATTTGGAATTTCTGCTTGTTTGAGTTTCTGCCACTTGGGTGAGAGTGTTCCTTACCAGGTCCAGGGAGTCTTCTCGTATCCTTTAACCCAACCTATGTGAGCCCTTATTTTCTTTTGTAGAAAGCCACGTCGTAGCTAGTCCCCCATCCTCGTTGTCAAAAACTGTTGGCAGTCCACAACTGTGAAGGGTCTGAAATTCATCCTGCTTGCAAGCTAACAAGTTATTCTGCCACTGTCAGGGATGCTTGTAGACATGAGCTTCCTGGGTCAGAGACAGAGGACTTTTTTATGCATAGCACAGCAAGTGCACAAGCTTTCTGCTGGTGCCCAAGCCCCATAAGGGCAGCCCCTATGGTAGGCTTGTGTCATAGCTAAAGAACCCTGGGCTTAAGAAACCCTTGGATTTTCAAGCAAATCTGCCCTTTGTTTGGAGGCAACATCATCATATTAAATAGTAAATAAACCTGAGAGAGATACTGTCTGACTTCCCAGGCTGTTTACTATACAGATGTCCTTGGGAAGACAGTCGCAAACAAGAACTGTCCTTGCCTCTGCTCATGAGATGCACAGAATGTGAAGATTTGTGGAACATTGTCTCTCAACATGTAGGACATATTTAGAGAAAATCAATTTGTTACAAATCAATTGTTACAAAGTAATGACTTTAGTAAAGTAGTAAGTAGTGTGTTTGTGACTGTTCCTGTTTTGTCTCACTTGAATAGTAGCTACTGCCACAACATCTCAGTGTCAAAACATAGGCTTGTTCATTCTATTCCTCCGACCACCCTTATTAACAAGAGACATTAAGGTGGGCTGGTTCTCAGTTTTGAGGAAGTATTTTAAACCTACCAAGGGCAGCCTTTTTGTAAGTCTGTGATGCTGTTGAAGGACCAGTAAGGAAAGCCTCTTCGCCTCTGAGGTTATTGTACCGTAAGGTGGGATGTGTCTTTGTGGTGTCAGGAATTCCTTTTCCTGTTTCTTCAATTGAAGAACTGGGCTCTGTTATTTAAATTCTATTGATTTCTACAATTCAGCAATTAGAAAAGAATATTTAGGACAAAATTGAAATAAGTGCATTTTAGATGTTTATAACTCATATCTTTAATGTGAAATGAAAGGTCACATGATTTATTGAGAAACACAAATGTATTTATAATTAATTTTGTTGTGTTAGGTATTGCAGACTAGAGCATTATAGTATAAAATGTCAGTAAGAGTCTATAGGTAAAGATTCAGTCATTTGATGACTTTTCAGGAGTATAAAGAAGTTTCTCTTACTACCTTGTCCTACAGTTCTTGTGTTTAAGTCTGCTGTACAGTTTGGTCCTGAGGGCAGATATGATTCCTCATTATATTCTAACCCTGTGCATTAGTGAAAATTGTATATAATGTGAAGAAAGGAATTATAAATAATTGATAAAAGTAACGTTCACAGCGTTTGTAATACTGGATTGCACTGCTTGTTCCTTGGCGGCACACTAGGGGGCGCCTGAGGCCACACGGAGCCACCGAGGGGCTGGTGCCCGCGTCTGTGCGCTGTCTGCCGCAATTAGCCTTACAGTCTCTCAGTTTGAATCACATGTAGAAATTCGGTGGAAAGTGTTAGGAAAGTCGTTGTTAAAAATGGTTCTGAACTAAGAAAATGCTGTGAAGGCTATGTTAACCAGTTTGAGGAAAATATTTCAAATTGTATATAAAACCAGCACATTATACCCCATGGTTACGTTAATGTACACAGCTATGATTTAATTAAAAACCGGAGAAAAATGGTTCTGTACATGTTTTTATGAAGAATGTTTTTATATTTTATCCAAGATTAATAGTATTTTCCATAATTTTGAAAAGAAAAGTCAGTCTAAACATTGTAAATTTTAAGCATTTATTGTTTTTTTCTATTATAAATACAAATTTCCCCACGTTCCAAAAGATATTTTATGCTTTCATAAACTTATTGTTCATGAGAGAAATAAAGTACTAAAATAATCTCTCTCATTATATTTTTCAGGGAATCCGAGCACGCATTTTAGAAACTCTGGTCATGCTAGTCCTTCTTGCATTACTGATTCTTGGGATAGTGTGGGTAGCTTCTGCCCTCATTGACAATGACGCTGCAAGTATGGAGTCTTTATATGGTACGGATTCACTTAAACCAGTTTCTATAATGGAAACTGTAGTTTGGGGTATAATTACAGATTCAGTTTTAAAAGTGTATCAATGACTCTTTTTTAGTTACCCTTCATGTTAATTTATAGAATTAAGAGGTTTTCAGATATGTTTATGAAAAGAAATGAATTTTCATTTCAAATGTATAGAATGACTAAGCAACTTTTTGGATTTTTTTTTTTGGTTCATGAGTTTTAATTTTTAAATTCCATGGAGACTTTTTGTTTTTCTCTCTGCAAATATGTTCTACAAAGTGGTTATTTCCTCTTCTTCTATTTTAGATCTTTTTATTGTACATTTTAGAAATTATGTGGTTTAGTAGACTCAAATAGGCAATTATGATGTTTATTATACACTAAGATATAGTCAGCATATATCTTAATACAGACCAACTACATCTTAATATGTAATATTTAGGTTTATTAAAAGATATTTCCTCTTTTTATAGATCTCTGGGAGTTCTATCTTCCCTACTTATATTCCTGTATATCATTGATGGGATGTTTGTTACTTCTCTGTAAGTATTTTTCTGACTTAATATTGATAGGAAAGTAGAATTGTCCTGTATTCTGGAAAATTTTGGGGAAAGTTTTCTCATGAGATTCCCTAACAACTTGGGAGATTTTTTTGCATTGGCCCTAACATTTTTTTTTGTTGTTGTTCAAAATAATTTTTTTTTTTTGTAGTTTTTGGCTGGGGTTGGGTTTGAACCTGCCACCTCCAGTATATAGGGCTGGTCCCTACTCCTTTGAGCCATAGGCACCACCCTCAAAATAAAATTTAATAAACAGAAACTTTGAAATAATGAGATACTTTTGTTGTTCTCTAAGGAAGTCCTCATCCCTGGTTTAGATCTAGAGAGAGAGATACATTCACACACACACACCACATGCTCACACACTCCCACACAAATACCTTTCTTCTCCCCCTACCCCATCACAATGCTGGATTTAACATTAATTTATCAATTAATTAATTAGACAGAGTTTTGCTCTGTAGTCCAGGCTGGCACGCAGTGGCATGATGATAGCTCAGTGTATCCTTGAATTCCTGGGCTCAAGTGATCCTCCTACCTTAGCCTTTCAAGTAGCTCAGACTACAGGTGTGCTCTACCACTCCTGGCTAATTTTTGTTTGTTTTTTTGTAGAGATAGGGTCTTGCTGTGTTGGCTAGACTGGTCTCAAACTACTAGGCTCAAGCCATCTTCCCACCTTGACCTCCCAGAGTGCTGGGATTACAGTCATGAGCCATCACACCCAGCTTAGGTGGTGCTTTTAAATAGAAATGGTAGAATTCCATATGATGAATTTGTGGTTTTGATTTCAAAATTTGTTTTGTTTTACTTGCAGCATCACAACCTGTCTTAGGTAAATGTAGTTCAAAGGACTTAAGACTATAGTTGTTACTTTTAGATATTCTTGTCTGGTTCTCAGTTTTATTAATACTTGAGATTTAATCTGTCCTTTACTTGGTTTTCTTTAACTTCTTTTAAGCAAAGTGTTTGTTACTGTTCAACTACTGGAAGCCTGAATATCCAAATCATCTTTTGTCTTCACGCATCCTTTGTTGGCTGTAGTAATGCCCGTCCTCACACTGCCGCTCTGGCTTTGTTACTGATGAAATTAAACAGTGCTCTGACAAACACTGAGAATATAAATTGGAGACAAAAATATAATAATAATAATCTTTGACCTGTCTCTACTTTTTATGGACAAGTTGTTTATCTCTCCTAGCTCTGAAATACAGTTTCTCTCTGTTGGTGATCTTATTTCTGCAGTGTGTACACCAGTTGGCCTTTCCCGTATGTTCACAGTGATGGGTCAGTTGCTAGTGAAGCCAACAGTAAGTATTTCATGATGAATCATTTTGTTTTTTAAATAAATATGTTTATATTTCAGCATCTTTTAGACTGTGTGCTAGCATTTAGAAACATAAGAATATATTTATAGGTTTACCACTCAAATTGGTTTTTTAAAATCATTTTCATCTTTGGCAATCAATTTTGGTTTTGCTTTTAAAATATTAACTATAAGCACACAGTAAAACTTTTTCTAACAAATTTTAAGACACAAATTTCTTGTATTTGCAGGTATTTTAGTTGTTCATTGCCTTATATCAAATAGTACCTCTATTATGGTTCACAATGTACCCACACATGTGCTTTGGTTTATAAGCAGTTATGTTTCTGAAAATTTGTCTGCATATTTTATTTTGATTAATTGAATTATACTTTTCCTTTAATCCCATAAATACTGTATATTCACTTAAAAATGATTTTCCATTGGCAGTAATTGTAATGATTTAGCCCTAAGTTTTCTTTGGTTTCTATTTTGTCAGATACTCAGTAATATAAAAATAATTTCTTACCTGTGCCAAGGGAATTTGTCATTTAATTTCTGTTCATGGATCCTTATTGTGTACTATCTCAAATATAAACTACTTATATGTTACAAGGTCTCTCATAGCCTGTCCCACACATGTCCCCCATGCCTTTCCTGGGCTGCCTTATCAGCCAGTGGGGTTGCTCTGAATAGGCTCTGCATGCTCCTTTTCCAGGGGGATCTGTGTGTCCTCCTCCAGCTGCCTAACAGCCTCCTCTGAAGACCCAGCTACTACATATCTTTGAACCTTGGCTCACTTCTTTGAGTAAAAATAATTAAACTTCTTTCCCTGCATCTTCCCCTTTGTTTGTCTCACTAGTGATGCTTATTCAGTCCTGTGGCCATGTGTTTGTCTTCCCTGTCACAGTGATTTACTCAGGGACGATACTGGGGAGATGTCATATGGGTCTTCTTTTAGTAAACATTTGCTTAATTTTGAAAGTCATAATCATTTCATCTTCTTTTTAAAGTAACATTACTTTATAGCTCAGCACCTGTAGCTCAGTGGCTAGGGCAGCGGCCACATGCCCCAGAGCTGGCCAGCTCAAACCCGGCCCAGGGCCTGCCAAACAACAATGACAACAACAACAACAAAATAGCAGGGCTTTGTGGCAGGTGCCTGTAGTCCCAGCTACTTGGGAGGCTGAGGCAAGAGAATCACTTAAGCTCAAGAGTTTGAGGTTGCTGCGAGCTGTGATGCAATGGTGCTCTACTGAGGGTGACATAGTGAGACTCTCTCTCTTTCAAAAAGAAACATTTAATTTATAAAAATACATAAATACATTTTATGAAAAATATGTGAATGTATATATGCTCAAGTATAACACACAGGCAGTCAAATCTTAGAATTCACTTTCCTCTTAGAGAAGTTTTGTGACATTGCATTCATTTAGTTTCTTCTTACTTATCTGGGTTTTTTGATACTTTGCTCCATTTCTACTTCCTGCCCCTTAAATATAGATAAATATTTAAACTTCTGTTGTACGTCTGAAATGCTGTTAGTGCTCTGCTGTGCGCGCCTGACCATGTCTTTGCACATCACTTCTAAATGCATGATTCTAATGAGCAGAAGACAATGGAAGCAAATTACAGCAACTTGGAAGTGCTATAACTGAATGTCCCAGGAAGCCGAAAGCTCTACTCCCCAAATTAGTTTTTCTCCCACATTTGTCTCTTATTATCAATATCTCAAAGCCTTAGTTATCTTTGCTTCTTTTCTTGTTCCTAGCATCTAATAATAAAGGTTATCTATTGAGTAATTATACTGTATGCTAATGATAAACACTATGTTTTACACACACGATTTTATGTCATCCTTGATTACAAACCCATAAGGTAAGTAGTGGTATTCTTATTTTACAGTTGAGTTAACCCCAGTTCAGGAAGACTAAGTAGCTTGTATGAGATCGCAGATTTGTGAGATGGAGCAGGGTTTGAGCCCAGGCTTTCAGCTACTGTTGGTGCTGCTATAATCCACAGAGATATAGAACTGCTTTCCTGCTGAGTTGCCATTGTACCTCTCCCCCTCTGTGTTTTGCTTATAGTTTCCTCTGATTGAAATGTCCTGATTCCTTGTAGTAATTTAAGCAATCAGGTAAGATACTACTAGCATCAAGAACACTGACCCAGCCAGGTGTGGTGGTGCACACCTGTGGTCCCAGCTACTCAGGAGGTTGAGGTGGGAGGATTGCTTGAGGCCAGGAGTTCCAGATCAACTAGAAACATAGTAGACCCCATCTTTTAAAGCAAAAATATAGGGAATTTTGAGAATATGGTTGACTAATAGCAGCACTTGGCAGAGGCTCCTGATCAGAGGGAGAAAAACTAGTCAGAATCGGACTCTATAAACCAAAGAGTGAGGAGCCAAGCCAAGAAAGAAGTTCTGCAAGCTGTGACTCCAAGGAAGAACATTCAAGAAAACAAATTACAGGTACAAAGCCTATTGTCTAGAGGACAGAAGACCTATCCCCCAAGTGAGAGGCTCACTGTGGGCTCTCTGTAGGCGAGCAGGGGACAAAAGACCTCTCATTTTATTTCACTGGAGAGAGTTGCTAAACACTGGGTCTCCTTCTCCAGGGAGGTCCCACTTGTGAACCTAGACACCCCACCACCAGGCATAAAATTGAACACATATTTTCTCCACAGTTCCGAATTCCCAGTCCACCCTTTCTGCCTTGCACAGTGGTCTGAGGTTCTATCCCCTGTAGAGCTCAGAGTGTTTGGCCTTTTTCTGAGGGATCTGGGCATAGTGTGGACTGATGAACATCAAGACAGAATCTGTGACGAATGGGGAAGAAGGAGGGTCTGGGAAAAAAAGGGCATGTGGTGGGGGAGGAACAGTTCCCTGGTTATGACTTTGCTAGGCCAGGAGCAGTTCCCTGGTTATGACTTTATTGACCCCTGGTTCAGGCTGTGTCTGGTGGGAGGGAGATCAGAACCCCTGGCTGTTATGGTGCCTGTAAGCAGGAGAGTGGCTGCCTGGTGTGGACTGAACTCAGCAGGTGGAGTGAGGATCCCTAGTTCTAACTGAGCTGGTGAGCAGAGGCTTGCCTGTGAGTGTGGACTGAGCCCGGCAGGCAGGATCAAGGATCCCCTGCTCCACCTGAACCAGGGAACAGAGGCTCTTTGAGTGTGGACCGAGCCAGGCTTACAGGGCATGATCCCTAACTCTAACTCAGCCAGAGAGCAGAGGCTTGCCTGTGGGCACGGTCCCCTGGCTCCAAGTGAGCTGGTGAGCAGAGGCGTAAATCCATGCTGTGAATTGAACCTGGTGAGTGGGGTCCCAACTCCCGACTTTTATTGTGCCTGGGGGACAGGGGTATTGACACCCAGTGAGGACTTTGACAGGCAATTTGTGCCTCACCAGAAGGGACCGGGCAACATATCCTCAGGGTTGCAGGACAGAACTAAGGATTTCTATCCGCAGTTCTAGACCCTTGGATCCCTCTCTGTTAAGTAGGGTTTATGCTGCCTGAGACAATTCGATTGGAACTCGCGTCTGGGCCTGTCCATCTGGGGACACTCTGAGGTTGACCGTCAAAGTTCTGTAGTGGAAAAGAACTGAATGGTGGGGGCAGGGCACTGCAGCTGACTATATCTGTCCCCAGCTGAGATTTAAACCTAATACCATGACTTTTTAGGACAGGGTAGAGGTTGGCTGATTTCAAAACAGAGCTAGCTTCCACTGTCTCACCAAGTAGGTCCCCAGAGTCTCTGATTAAACTCTGGGGCCTTTGTAAGGTTGTAGGGATAAGCCACAATTACAAAGCCTAGCACTTTGGTAAGGGGCTGATTATCTCTACTACCCAGGATCCCCAATTCAATCTCACCTTACTAGTTTTAACAACCAAATGGTAGAAAATAAATGAGGGGAAACCAATGGGAGAACTCTGGCAACATGAATAACCAGAGTAGATCAGCCCTCCTCAAAGAGTGACAAAGGCGATATAACTGAAGATGCAATGCATAGACAAATGTCTGAAATGTTAGAAATAGAATTCAGAATATGGATGGCAAATAAGAATAGAATGGAAGAAAAATTAGAAATTAAAATCCAAAGAGTAGTTCTAAAGTTGTCTCAAGAAATTAATGAATTCAAAGACAAAGTCACCAAAGATATGGAAATAATGAGAAAAGATATAGCAGAGCTCAAGGAAATGAAAAAGTTATTCAAGGAGCTCTGAAATATAGTAAAATTGCTCAGTAATAGAGTGGACCAGGCCGAAGAAGTGAACTCTGAAATTGAAGACAGAGCACTCAAAGAGGCAGACAAATGGAGAGCAAAAACTGATCATTCCCTGAGAGAGTTGTGGGATCACTCCAAAAGATCAAACATTTGTCTTATAGGAACTACTGAAGGAGAAAAGGATGGTCCTAAAGGTACAGATACTCTACGCCAACAGAGTACAGAGGAGAATTTTCCAAATCTTGGAAGAGATACACAAATTCAGATAGTAGACAGCTTAAGAACCCCAGCAAGACTCAATCCAAATGAAGCATCTCCTAGACATGTTGTGATTAATTTTACCAAAGTTAATATGAAGAAGAACTTGCTGCAGGCAGCCAGATGTAAGAAAAGTATTACCTACAAAGGGGGAAATATTTTTCCATTTGTTAACATTTTTGGCTGTTTCTTTTCTTAGAGTTTCATAGTTCTCTTTATATAGATCTTTCACATCCTTTGTTAAGTATACCCCCAAATATTTCATCTTCTTTGGTACTACTTTAAACGAGATGGAGTCCTTGACTGTTTTTTCAGCTTGGCTGTTGTTGGTATATATAAAGGCTACAGATTTTGTATCCTGATACGCCACTGTATTCCTTGATCACTTCTAAGAGTTTTTTAGTTGAGTCCCTGGTGTTTTCCAGATATACAATCATATCATCTGCGAAAAGTGAAAGTTTGATCTCTTCTGTTCCTATATGGATGCCCTTAATTGCCTTTTCTTCCTGAATTGCAGTAGCTAGAACTTCCATTACAATGTTAAATAGCAGTGGGGACAATGGGCAACCTTGCCTGGTTCCTGATCTAAAGAAAAACAAAGGCTTTACCTCCTTCATGTTTACATGGATGGAACTGGAAAATGTTCTTCTTAGCAAAGCATCACAGGAATGGAAGAAAAAGTATCCAATGTACACAGCCCTTTTATGAAACTAATTTATAGCTCTCAAATGAAAGATACAACTTAATTCTAGCCCAAGAATATGGGGAGGGGGTGCGGAAGGGGAGGGGAGAAGGACAGCTGGGTGGTGGGAGGGTGACCGGAAAGATCACCTATATATCTGTCTAACAAGGGTACAAGTGAACTTTTCTGGAACTAGAATATAAATGTTTTGACACAATGACTAAGCAAATGACATGAAATTTATGTGAACCAGCTTGATGAAAGTATTTCAAAATGTATATGAAAACACTACACTGTACCCCATGTTTGCATTAATGTATACAGCTATCATTTAATTAAAAAAAGGGAGGGGAATAGCAGAATGACTGCAGATCTCTCAGCTGAAACCTTTTAAGCCAGAAGAGGATGGTCATTGACCTTCAGTCTTCTAAAACAAAACAACTTTCATCCCAGGATCCGGTATCCAGCTAAACTTTCATTTATGATGGCGAAATCGAATACTTCAATGACATACACACGTCGAAGAAATTTGCCATAACTAAACCAGCTCTCTAGGATATTCTCTACCACCAAAGTAAACTCACCCAGAAATTTTTGAACAAAACCCAAATGCCACAGTGGTGAAAGGATTAAAAATGTCCACTGGACATTTGAATAACATGACACCCAAAACACTACCATGCTTATCAGTTCTCTGAATTAATGTGAATGGTGTAAATTGCTCTCTAAAGAGGCACAGGTTGGCTGACTGGATACATAAACTCAAATCAGATATCTACTGCATATAAGAATTTCATTTTAAAGGATAAAAATAGACTCAGGGTGAAGGGATGGACATCTATAATACAGGCAAGTGGAAACCAGAAAAAAGCAGGGTTGCAATTTTATTTGCAGATACAATTGGCTGTACACTAACAAAGATAAAGAAAGGTAAGGATGGTCACTACATATTTGTCAAGGGAAACACCCAACATGAAGAGATTTCAATAATAAACATTTATGCACCCTACCAGAATGCTCCTCAATTTATAAAGCAAACCCTGATGGATATGAACAACTTGATATCTTCCTACACTATAATAGTTGGAGATTTTAACACCTCTTTGACAATTTTGGATAAATCCTCCAAGAAGAAACTAAACTAAGAAATATTAGACTTAAAGCTCACCCTAGAACAAATGGACTTAACAGACCTCTATAGAACATTTCATCCTAATAAAACTGAATATACATTCTTCTCATCAGCCCAGGGATCATCCTCCAACATTGATCATATCTGAGGACATAATTCTAACCTCAGCAAATTTAAAAGAAGAGAAATTATTCCTTGTATCTTCTCAGACCACCATGGAATAAAAGTTGAACTCAACACAACAGGGATCTTCATACTCAAACAAAATCATGGAAACTAAATAATCTTAGGCTGATTGATAGCTGGGTTGAAGACAAGACTAAGAAGGAAATCACCAAATTTATGGAGCAAAATCATAATGAAGATACAAATTACCAAAACCTGTGGGATACTACAAAGGCAGTCCTAAGAGGGAAATTTATATTGTTAGAAGCCTTCATCAAGGAAACAAAAAGAGAGGAAGCCAACAAGTTAGTGAGTCATTTCAAGCAACTGGAAAAGGAAGAACATTCTAACCCCAAACCCAGCAGATGAAAAGAAATAACCAAAATTAGGGTAGAATTAAATTAAACTGAAAACAAAATAATCATTCAGAAGATCAACAAAACAAAAAGTTGGTTTTTTGAAAAGATTAGTAATTTGGCCAACCTAACCAGAAAAAGAGAAGTAAAATATCTACTATCATCAGTCATAAACGATAAAGGAGAAATAACAAGACACCCCAGAAATTCAAAAAGATCCTCAATGATTACTACAAAAAACTCTATTCCCAGAAATATGAAAAACTGAAGGAAATGGACCAACACCTAGAAACACACCAACCTCCTAGATGCAACCAGAAAGAATTAGAAATTTTGAATACACCTATAGCAATCACTGAAATACCCTCAAGTATATGAATTCTCCCAATAAAGAAAAGTCCAGGCTTCACATCAGAATTCTACCAAACCTTTAAAGAGGAACCTAGTATCTATATTATACAACCTTTTCCAAAGGGTAGAAAAAGAAGGAATACTTCCCAACATACTTTATGAAGCAAATATCGCCCTGATCCACAAACCAGGAAAGGATCCAACAAAGAAAGAAAATTATAGACCAGTATCATTAATGAATATCGATGCAAAAAGATTCAATAAGACCTTAGCAAACACAATTCAACAACACATCAAAAAAATTATACACCATGAACAAATTGATTTTATTCCAAGTTGGTTGTTTACAACCAACATATGTAAATCTGTAAATATAATACATCACATAAATAAAAAACAAAGACAATATGATTCACTCACTTGATGCAGAAAAAGCTTTTGATAATATCCAGCATCCTTTCATGATCAGAACAGTTAAGAAAATAGGTATAGAAGGAACATTTCTTAAACTGATTAAGGCCATCTATAGCAAACTAACAGCCAATATCACATTGAATGGAATAAAATTGAAAACATTTCCACTAGATCAGGAACCAGGCAAGGTTGCCATTGTCTCCACTGCTATTCAACATAGTAATGGAAGTCTTAGCCATTGCAGTCAGTCAGAAGAAGGTGATCAAGGGTATCTAAATAGGGTCAGAGATCAAACTCTCACTCTTCACTGATGATATGATCCCATACCTGAAAAATCCCAGGCATTTAACTATAACACTCTTAGGAGTGATCAAGGAATACAGCAGCATTTCAGGATATAAATCAATATTTACAAATCAGTAGCTTTTATAAATGCCAACAATAGTCAAACTGAAAATATAGTTAAGGACTCTATTTCACAGTAGTGCCAAAGAAGATGAAATATCTGGGAATTTACCTAACAAAGGATTTGAAAGATCTCTATAAAGAGAATTATGAAACTCTGAGAAAAGAAATACTTGAAAATGTTAACAAATGGAAAAACATACCATGCTCATAGCTAGGAAGAATCAACATTGTTAAATACTACCCAAAGCAATCTACAGATTTAATGCAATCCCTATTAAAGCACCAATGTTATACTTTAAAGAGCTTAAGTAGCCAATACATTACTCAGAAATAAAAACAAATCAGGAGGTTTCATGTTACCAGACTTGAGGCTATACTACAAATCTATAGTGATCAAAACAGCATGGCACTGGCACAAAAACAGAGAGGTAGATTTATGGAACAGAATAGAGACCAAGAGATGAACCCCACTACTTAATCATCATTTGTTCTTTTACAAGCCTATCAAAAATATTCAGTGGGGGAAAGATCCCCTATTTAATAAATGGTGCTGGATGTACTGGCTCACAACCTGTAGAAGTCTGAAACTGAACCACCACCTTTCACCATTAACAGAAATGGATTCTCTCACTGGATAAAAGATTTAAACGTAAGACATGAAACTATAAAAATACTAGAAGAGAGTGCAGGGAAAACACTTGAAGAAATCAGCCTGGGAGAATATTTTATGAGGAGCCCCCCACCCCCCTGGGCAATTGAAGCTACACCAAAAGTACATTACTGGGATCTGATCAAACTAAAAAGCCTCTGCACAGCCAAGAGCACAGTAAGTAAAGCAAAGAGACAACCCTCAGAATGGGAGAAGATTTTTGCAGGTTATGCTTCAGACAAAGACCTGATAACTAGAATCCACAGAGAACTCTAATCAATAAGAAAAGAACAAATAACCCCATTTCTATGTGGGCAGGAGACATGAACAGAAACTTCTCTAAAGAAAACAGGTGCATAGCCTACAAACACATGAAAAAATACTCATCATCTTAAATCCTCAGATAAATACAAATCAAAACCACTTTGAGATATCATCTAACTCCAGTAAGATTAGCCCACATCACAAAGTCCCAAAACTATAAATGTTGACATGGATGTGGAGAGAAGGGAATGCTTCTATACTGCTGGTGGGAATGCAAGTTAATATGACCTTTTTAGAAAGAAATTTGTAGAATACTCAAGTAACTAAAAGTAGACCTACCATTTGATC
Organism: Otolemur garnettii; assembly: GCF_000181295.1. Taxonomy (NCBI): domain Eukaryota; kingdom Metazoa; phylum Chordata; class Mammalia; order Primates; family Galagidae; genus Otolemur; species Otolemur garnettii. Next base: position 2,876,745 of record NW_003852448.1, read on the forward strand.
CTGCAATTCCTGTACTAGGTATATACCCAGATGATCAAAAATCACTTTACAACAAAGACATTTGCACCAGAATGTTTGTTGCAGCCCAGTTCATAATTACCAAGACATGGAAACAGCCCAAGTGCCCACTGACACATGAATGGATTAACAAATTGTGGTATATGTATACCATGGAATACTATGCAGCCATAAAAAAGATGGGATTCACATTTTTTATGTTTACCTGGATGGAGCTGGAACATATTCTTCATAGTAAAGTATCTCAAGAATGAAAAAGAAAGTATCCAATGTACTCTATTACTATGAAGTCAATATATAATCAGCTACACATTCATACAAATGATAAGACATAACTATATTCCAGAAAGTAGGAGGGAAGAGGGAGTAGGCTGGGAGGAGGGAGGGCATTTGGGGGTCCTCACCTAACATGCATAATGCAATGGTACATTTTAAAAGTATTAAGAGTATAATTGTCTTGCCACAACAAATAAGTAAACGAAGTGATGGATGTGTTAACATCAGTTTGATGTAAGCATTTCACATTCTATATCAAATCAGTACATTGAACCCCATAAATCCATCAATGTATGTAGTTATGATTTAATAGCAAAAAAAGCAACAAAAATGACACTAGCCAAAACTTTATCTCCACAACTGAAATTAATAGTTCTTTGAGCTTTTGTTAACATTTCATGTAAACTTCAGTTATGACATTTATTTTGATCTTACAATTTAAAAAAATTCATCTCATCTCTTTTGCTACTCTGGAATGTACAGTGTTTGAGGTCAAGGACTATTTCTGTCTAACACATATTTAGGCCCATTCACTCATTGTGGTTATGAGGATAGGCCTCAAAGACACACAATTTTTCTTTCCTAAACCTCTGTTTCTTAAAATATAAAATGGGGATTTTAACAGTCTGTTCTTCATAGGGCTATGACAATTAAGAGGAGAATGCATGGGGCACTTAGTACGAATAATTGTGTCCTAATAAGTAATCACTGGACAGTAGATGAAATCCTTTTGTATATGTTAGACTAGGAGTGTCCACCCTGCGGGCACATGCTGATTTTGTGAGGACTTAATTTGCTTATCATGAAAAGTATACAGGAACCTTTTTTGGCTAATCAGCTTTTATTAGTGTATATATATTTAATGTGTGGCCCATGACAACTCATATTCTTCCAATGTGCAGCAGAGGAAAAATAAAAAGTTGGAAACCCCTGTATTAGTCCTTAAGAAAAGTAAAAATTATCAATTCTTACACAAACTGTAGTAAGTGGGGTGAAGTGTTGATGAGAAGGAACTTTGAGTCATGGCCTCTAAAGATACATGGTCCCTGCTTTCTCATGTAAACCTCGATCACAGCTGGGATTACTCCTTGCAGCTCCCAGCATTCAGCTGCTTCTCTCAGTGTACCACAGTCCCCTCTGCAGGACCATCACACACCCCAGCACGCCCCACAGCACCCTGCATTCAGCTGCTCCTCTCAGTGTACGGCTCTCCCTTCTGCAGGACCACCAC
>NW_003852448.1:2878827-2882427 GCF_000181295.1 Otolemur garnettii
CAGCACCCTGCATTCAGCTGCTCCTCTCAGTGTACGGCTCTCCCTTCTGCAGGACCACCACACACCCCAGCACGCACTACTCACTAGCTGTTTCAGCTTAAGTTCTGTCTCCTTGCAGAGGCCTCACTGACTGGTCTGTGTAGATCTCTCCTTCTGTCTCCTTCCCACCCCTTAGTGTTTCATGCATGGTCTTTGTCATTATTTTTATATTTATTATTTATTCTTATTATTTTTTTTTTGTCCCCTTCCAAGTTTAGGCTTCCCAAGGGTAGAGAGTACACATACTCAGCAATTAGTGCAGGGCTAGGTCATGGGGACCATAAATACTTTTTGAAAGACTGAGAATGTTTGGATTGCTTTAAATAAATTTCACATAAACCATATAAATTTGATACCTGATAGGGATTACATGTTTGAGAATCTGTTTTCTGAAAACACCTAATCAGGCGGCTGAAAGGTTTATATGTGCATGTATATATGTATATATATGTGTATATGTTTATATACCCATATGTTATATGTATATATTATAGTTACAGTATATAATATGGAGTGCCAAAAAATGTATACACATTTTATGTGCTATTATCTATGTATGACTTTTCAAAGTTGAATTGAATGACCTCGGCACTGTGTAGTATGATGTTCACTCAGGAGTTGCCATTAATCACACGAATGCTGGTGTCACCATGTGACGGGCAGGACAGAGAAAATGGCAGAAGCATGGTTGTCCTTCAGAGCCCGAGACCACTGTGAAATGGCATTTGAAATCTGAGAACTTGTGGAAGTACAGTGACAATGCAAGTGTAGGTGGGGGCCCTTAAAGGATGTGCACCATAGAAAAGCAGCTATGCTGGTGGTGCCTTGGAAAGAAATTGAAACAGCTTGTGCAGCATACGAGGGCCACTTTGGTGAGTGCTGCACAAGCCGTCGTTTGCCCTACTCCATTGTGCCTGCTGAGGGTGACCACTCTGAGCACCTCTTGTAGTCGCAGAAGTCAAATGTGACTTGTATTCATCTTTTGTTATCGATATATATTGAGTATTATACTTTTAATACATTTTTTTCCTTTCTTAAAATGGCTTTCCATCCTTTTGACCACTAACTTCTTCTGAGTCATTTTTTTGCTGACAATAAGTAGCTTGTGTTTGAATGATACAGAGCGTTGATAGTGGCTCTGGGCTTCTTTCAGAAATTCCCAAGAGATAGAAAGATAGTTAAGATCCTTTCATAGTAGGATAGTTGCAATAACAAAACAGAATTAAACCAACTTTAGGTTTTATCAATTTTGAATACTTTGCAGATAATATCCCATATACTTGGTAATTGATTTGCAGGATTTTTTTTTTCTCTTGAACTAGTTTTGTAGGGTTTGGTGTTGTGTGGTTTACACATAAACATACCACTTGTGTAGGATTCTGCTGGAAGATTTTGATAATACCAATCTTCAATATTTATGGAATGTTTTTAGTACATAAAGATAACAGGAATGGAAAGTATTGCATGTTAATAATGTACCTTATGGATTTCTTGTTTTAGACGTTATGTAGGTAATTATAAGTGAGGAAACAATGTCAGACTGAGAGTCTATTCCTTCTAGCTATAAAACATTGGTTTAGGTGTAAAGAGGTACTTACTATATTTAGCTTTTTGGCTGTTTAAAATTGATACATTTGTTTGCCATTGAGAAAGAAGCAGAATTCTTTAGTTTAATCTATTAAACTTTAAAAATATCCAATTTAAATGTATGTAGGGTTTGTGATAATCAACCTTTGATATATTTAGTTGTATACAAAAATACCTTAATCTTTTAAATAAAATAGTTTGACCATTTTTAATTTGGGTTCCTAATAATTTGAACGAATACATTATAAAAATAATTGGTTAGATAGTCTCAATGTATTCATCAACACTTGTCTTTTAAAGTTGCACTATTGAATAGTTTTATCTTTAAATTTAGATTCTTGAAGATCTGGATGAACAAATTTATATCATTACTTTAGAAGAAGAATCACTCCATAGACGACTAAATGGTATGTATATGTCACGTGTTTAGACCAGAATAAAAAACTTTTTAATTCAAAAAATACAGACATTTGAAAGGAAAAAATGTAATCCTCTCAGTATCTTGTGCTGTTGAGAGAGGTGAAGACTTAAGAGTAATAAGGCAGCTTCTCTGTGATGAAAGTTTGCTGTAGGCCTTGGCTGCAGTGAGCTGAATCTGGCAAGGCCTGTTTCATCCTGACACGTTGGCCTGGAGGGACTAGGTATCCCTCTCCTTCCAACTCCCCAGACCCTTGGCATATGTGGCTTAACAGTTGCTAAGGTAATGCAGATTTCCATGTTGTCTTAGTGATTGGGATATCCCTATTTCATTCCCTTTGTTGAAATCTTTACAATAAAAAGTAATGTGCTTCTTTGATATTAAGGTATCAGATTTGCCTCTTAAAGTTTTAACTCTGTTGTTATTTGGGAATACTGTTAATTATCAGCTGCTGATCAAGTAAGCATGTCATAGATTTTAAAGTTTAATCTTTAAAACTGATCATTTTTGGCTTTTGGGCAAAGTCCCTTTACTTTTACTCAAGTGATTTTCACTCTGCACTTTTTTTTCTTCATAATCTTTTTTTAAAAGAATGTTGTAATTACCTACATAGTATAACATTATTGGGGTGATGGGTATACCAAAAGCCCAGGGTCCACCAATATTTAATATATACACATAATGGATTTCAACTTGCATCCCCTAAATCTATTAAAATAAAAAATAAAAATTTTAAAAAAGTTGAAAAACCACCTGTCTTCCACCAAGATGAGATTATTAATAGCTAACTGTATTTCAGAATCATAATTTAAAAGTGGGTATGGAGTGGAAAATTAAATATAAAATATTTAGAGATAGGAAGAAACACACCTACTTTCTTTAATTTTAAGTAGTGAATTTAAATAATTTATTCTTAGAGCTAAGAATTTCAGTTTGTACCTAATCTGGAGAATTCTTGTCAGTCATGTTATATAGCTTGATACAGATAAACTTTTGGACTGGAATGATATATTTCTTTTATTGTTCTAACTTTATTAAAGCTACTTTAACATTTAAGCCCATTTGATTTCAAAATTATAAACCAGTTAATAACAAAGATTCCTGTGATGTGCATCACACATTCCAAACAGGCTGAAGAAAGCACACTCAGTGCGTCATTGGAAAAACACTACCAATGTTCCTGATGTTTAATTGCAGCAATAATATTATAACAAATTCATCTTGTTAGATAATCATGCTATTGTGTGATGAACGTGTCAGACTGCCCTCTGCAGTGTGGTCGCATCTCAGCCGCAGATGCGCCCCCTGCAGTGTGGTCATATCTTAGCCTCGGTGTACCCCCTGCAGTGTGGTCACTTTTCAGCCTCTGGTGCACCCCCTGCGGTGTGTGTGGTTGCTTCTCAGCCTCAGGTGCACCCCGTGCAGTGTGGTCTGGTCTCAGCCTCAGGTGCGCCCCCTGCAGTGTGGTCTGGTCTCAGCCTCAGGTGCGCCCCCTGCAGTGTGGTCTGGTCTCAGCCTCAGGTGCGGCCCCTGCGGTGTGGTCTGGTCTCAGCCTC
>NW_003852448.1:2882570-2893414 GCF_000181295.1 Otolemur garnettii
AGCCTCAGGTGCGGCCCCTGCGGTGTGGTCTGGTCTCAGCCTCAGGTGCGCCCCCTGCAGTGTGGTCTGGTCTCAGCCTCAGGTGCGGCCCCTGCAGTGTGGTCTAGTCTCAGCCTCAGGTGCATCCTATTTTTATCCACAGGTCAGGAGGCTGAGATCTAGGAAGGATTAAACACGTGTGTATAGTACACCATGAATTAAAGAATTTAAACTAAGTCAAAACAAAACAAGAACAGAAATAAAGCCTTTTCTCACTTTCCTCTTCTATAGTAAGAAGAATATAAAGGTCTTTCTAGAATCTTTTAAAATCTTTTTGTCTCTTCAAATTCAAAAGTAGTTTGTTATATATCAAAGAAGCTGAAAAGGAAATACTGGCTGGAAGGCTAAACGTATTATAAAGTGAAGTGAAGTCAAAATAAATAAAACACCCCAACTTGCACAGAAGTGTTACAGAGAAGGGATGGATTTGTTTGGGAGAGATTAGGAATGATTTGAGAGCTAAGGCTAAGGATAATTTTATTATATACCATCCACTGTTTGTGACTGTTCTATTTGATAAGTTGTCTAAAATCTCTTCAGGAAAACTCAATGATAGGATAATTATTATGATTTTGTGGTTTGCTACTGTTTAGCCACTGCAGACTATTTCAGCAGGTGAATAATAGGCTTAATGATTTATGTTTATACCATAGATGGTTCTATGGAAAATGGACATTTTGACTAACGTGGATTAAGAACTGTGAACTTTATAGTGTATGTTTATCAATATGTGCTGAGGAAAAGACAAGATGAAAAAAACAATATCATGATTTGCCATTTAAATTTTAAGTCTTTTAAAACAAAATATATTTATTATCTCATAATTCTGGAGGGCAGAAATTTGAATAAAGTTGGGGAGAAGGTAAAGCTATTTTTTAAAGAAAGTATAGAAATTTATTTCATCTTATTTTTATTTCATTTAACCTAGCATTATTATGTCAAATGTGTTTTGTTGTAACAGTTATTTAACATTTTAAGTTATAAAACAAAAGTACATTTTTAATTTTTTTACTCTATTAAAAAGAAGACAGTAGGGGCGGTGCCTGTGGCTCAAAGGAGTAGGGCGCCTGCCCCATATGCCGGAGATGGTGGGTTCGAACCCAGCCCCAGCCAAAAACTGCAAAAAAAGAAAAGAAAAAAGAAAAGAAAAAGAAGAGAGTAATGAGAGTAATAGACTTTATTAAAAATATGGATTGCAATGCTAGTTGATCACAGAATTCATGGTGTTGTTTTTCCAATGGCACACTGAGCTTGCTTTTCTCAGCCTGTGTTGGGGTGTGTGACGTTCCTCACAGTGATCTGTGGGACATCTGCATAGCCTACTTGGGCTTAGCTTTCCAGTTTTCTATAAACACATGTTACTTAAAAAATGCCATTCAGTGCTTTACTGTAAAAATGACACTATTTTTTTTTCTTGATGGTAGTATGGCTTGTTGAGGTAGTCTTTATGTTTTTAGAGTTAAATTTTCATGGCTGGTTTAAAAAAATCAGTATATAAAATAAAATATCAGCCTGTAACCCTACCATTTTGAGAGGCTGAGACAGGAGGATTGCTTGAGCCCAGGAGTTTGAAGCTGCAATGAGCTATGATTATGCCACTGCATTCCTGCCGGGGTGACAGAGTGAGACTCTGTCTTTAAAAATAAAGAATAAATCACTGTAGCTTTATGGTGGGGTGCCTGATTGTGACTGCTGCATTTATCTTATTTGACACTTGATGGATGCTATAGGTGTAGTGCTGTTGGGAGGTTTTATTTTTTGTTATGTTACTGTTCCATCAAATAAAGCAAAGCTGTGCAATGTTGTCATACTACTCAGTGGCCTGAAGGAGTCGTCCTGTTCTCTGCTCCTTCCTCTTCCTTTTTCTGTTTACTGCACATCTTGAGCACCAGGCACTGTGCAGATGCATTAAGTCTTCAGTTCTTGGGATTGTCGGCTAATTGACTGAAGAAGAGGGAGTGAAAAGGGTCAGAATTTATAGATTTTTATCTAGTGTTCAAAAAAATTAAAAAAAAAAAAAGAGGAGAAGGAGTTGTGTGTGTTCCTAGAGCAGGAGGGGCCCTAGAGCTTCTGTCATTTGGCTAAGACAGCCCCTCTGCTGTGACCCTGTTATCATGGCAGGTGTAGAGAGATGTCTCTGTAACTCACCCTGACCTTGGCAAGACACCTACCCTTCCTATTCCTCAGCACACAGCTCCCCTCTGCTATGTACCTTGAGACTATCAGGACTCCTGGGCCTGCTGTGCCTTCTGCCCTTCTCATGATGCATAGTGTAAGAGCCAGCATCCCCAGGTTCCTTGCATCCTGACTCTGTGTCCTCGTGTCTCTATATATCCCATTTCTGACTGGATTTTCCATCTTCCTCCAGCTCCTAAAACTTTATTCTTGTGCTGTTTGGAACAGAGTTAACATACCAACAACCCCCCTGTCTCTACCCTTCACCTTCTTGCTCAGATGCCTGGCTCTCCTCAGCACAGGTTCCTTCTCCTGCAGATCCCATGTGGTGGCTCTGGATGGGTGCCCTCCAGCTCTCTTCCATGCTGTCCACCACTTTGAATCTTGCATCGTCAGTCTGTGACCTCTTCTCATCTTCTGTTCACCTCCCAGGCTATTTCTGCTCCTTTCTGGAGAACTTCAGCTCCTTGACCCTCACCCTTCCTCTGACTCTGAGCCTGCTGTGTTCGTGTTCGTGGTGATTCTGGTGTCCCTGCCTGGGGCCTTTGTGACACCCTGGGATGCTCCTTGCCCTCTCTCTTTTGACTCACTGTCCAGATGTGACTTATTTTTTATGTGATCATGCAAGCATTCCTCTCTCTAGCTACCACCTCCTTTTCCAGTTCCCTTCCGACACTCCATTGCCTACAGTTCTCTGGTGTAAAGACTCAACACGCCACTTACCCTGGTAACTTTTCCTTGACTCCTACTCCCTTTTCCCTCATAGCTCTACTTCCTTATGTGGTTTAAATTCCTGGGCCACTGTTAGAGCCAGTCCCTTGTGCACACTCTCAACACCCTTTCCTGACTCGAGTGTCATGCTAGACCCTGGCAGAGCCTGAGCCTGGGTTGTCTGCAGCCTCACTGCTATCACCAGCCCTCCTGGTTGGTGGATGGGCCAGCTGCCTGACCTTCTTTTTAGGGTATCACTAGGGAAAGAAGTCACTTTCCCTTCTCCTGGGGGGTTTTGTTCTGTCTTTCCTTCCCTCTTGTCTTCTTCACCATCCTCAGTCTCAGCTGATGGTCTTGTCTTCTGTTTTCTAAAGAAGAATTTTCACAGGCTTTGTCCATACCAACTCACCTCCCTGAAGTTCTGACATTTGTGGCTTTTGCTCCTGATGCTGTGGCTAAATTGTGTGTGCTGCTGGCCGAGGCCAGCCTCCCTGCTCTCCTGGGTTTTATCCCTTCTCACAAACTCTAGGACAAGCTGGAGCACTTCTTCCCTCCCCATCTTGTAGTCAGTTTTTCCCTAACTGGATCCTTCCCATCAGCATAGAGATGTGTTGTGATCTTTCCAGGAGGAAAGAGAGAAGGAACAGGTGTCTGTGTTGACCTGCTGTCCTCTGTAGCTCACCCCTGCTCTTTTTCTGGCAAAGCTCATGGCAGTCTGTGCTCATGGGCTTCTGTTCTGGGCTAGATGTTTTGTTGGGAACTCAGTCTTGCTCCCACTGTGCTGGGAGATGATGCCACATGTTGGTCTGTGACCTCACGGTCCTCCTCCTATCTCGTTCCTCCCTGAAATAATTTTCTTTCTGCTTTTCTGTTCACCACACTCTCTTGTTCCTTTATGTAATGGGTTGTATTTTCTTAACTTACTGTGCTGGTTTTTCTCTGGGTCCATAACTTTTTCTCCTGGAGTGTGTCTTAGGCTTCAATCCTCAATACTTCCCTTCAGTGTGTGGTGACTCCTTTGTTATCTCTAATGGTCTCATGGCTTTAAGTACTGTCTTGAAGCGGCTGACTTATCTGAACTTTGAGCCTAAAGATCCAGCTATCTAGCAGACATTTCCATTCGATATCTAGGAGGCATTTCTTTTTTTTTTTTTCAGTCAGAGTCTCACTGTCTCACTGGTGAGACATCACAGCTCACTGCAGCCTCCAACTCCTGGGCTCAAGCAGTCTTCCTGCCTCAGCCTCCCCAGTAGCTAGGATTACACGTGACCCCCACAATGCCTGGCTAGTTTTTGTATTTTTAGAGGGGATGGAGTTTCACTCTTGCTCAGACTGGTCTTGAACTCTGAGCTCAAGGAATCTTCCTGCCTCAGCTTCCCGGAGTGCTGGGATTACAGGTGTTTGCCATTGTGCGTGACCTACATCTTCAAACATGTCATATTCAAGGTAAACTCAGGATCTTATCTCTAATCCTGCCTCTGTTACAGTCAGCTCAGCTCTGCAGATGGCAAGTCCTTCCAGGTGCTTAGGCTACATCCGTACAGTCTCCTCTTTAATCCCACATGGGCTCCTTGGCCACACTGTTGTTTTTAGCTTCAAAATAGTTCTGGAATCTGACCTCCTCCTGTACTGCTACTACCTAGATTTGAGCAATAATCACCTCTTTCAGAGATTTTTGTAGCAGCTCCCTAACTGGCTTCCAAGTGTCTGCCTTTGGCTTTGTGAGTCACAGAGAGTCTTTGCAGGTTTAAGTCAGAGCTTCTCACTTATGTCCTCAAAGACACCAGATGCCTTCCTTTTCCTTGCTGCTCCCCCACTGAGGCTCCTCCTCCCTTGGGGCATTTGTTCCCCCTTCTGCCTTTTCCCTTCCAGTCTTTACCTAAACATGGAGCTTTCCCACTGTGGAGTACGCCCTGTGGGTCTGTTTGACATGGCAGAGCCCCATCTCTGCTACCTTCCCTGCTTTATTGTTTCCATGGCACCCCCCACTCCCTGACATACTAGTTCTTTTGCCTCTTGTGTATTGCCCACCTCCACACTAGAACATAAGCTCCATAGGGGCAAGGATTTTGTTAGTTTTTGTTTCATCTGTACCAGGATCCAGTAATACTGCTAGACACACAGTGGGTATGTAGTAAATATTTGTCCCATGAGTAAATGAATAGATGGGAAACACACAAGATATAGAAGTGAGGAAGGAAGGCAAAGAAAATTTGCTAATAAGAGCAGACAGAAGCACTTGGAGAGAGCACTTAGGAAGGCCCAGAGTGGAGACTGCTGAGGACCCGTCACAGCTGGAGGGCAGAGGGACGGTGTGCAGTGCAGTGACGGTGAAGAGGCAGGAGCGAGGGCGCTTCCTCCCTGTTCTGTCTGTGAGGTGTGAACGCTCAAGTGCTGTTTCTACTGAGACCACTACAGAGTAGCCTGACAGAAAGTCCCATTATGTTAATTGTGGTAGAAAATTGTTTGTAATTCCTTCCCAACCTTAAGAGGATACATATATCATTAACATGTTTAAAGTTTAAGTAATGCAACAGCATTAATTGAAATAATTAGCTTTTGTATGTGTATGGCCTATGGGTGTACTGGGTAACTTTAGAAGTAGTTCTATAATGAATAAAAATTATTTTTTTTAAGTTCAAAACCTCCACAGTTCTTTTAATGTAATTTATTTAAAAATTGTAGCCTTTGAACTTAATAATTCAATTCAGTTTTGTCAGATACTATTTTCATCTTCATGATAAAAAGTTGTTAGTGTATCACTTTTTGTAGCAATTACTTTCCTTCTTGATTGTAATCTTTTTAAAAAGTTCTTTCCATTGAAACTTGCATTAATTCTTATTAAGAGCGCAGATGATGTAGTTGTTTCTTTTTTGTTGTTGTTGCAGTTTGGATGGGGCTGGGTTTGAACCCGCCACCCTCAGTATATGGGGCAGGTGCCCTACCCACTGACCCACAGGTGCTGCCCTAGTTGTTTCATTTTTGCTGAATGTCAGGTTGCAGTACCTTGTATCCTGAGAAATAAAGGGATTGAAAAAAGGGACATGTCCTGTGTGACCTTTTCCTGGAACTTAGTGACTTGTGAAGAGCACTTAGCGTCATCATCAGTGCTTGAATCTTGCTCTTCATAACTAAGTCGAGTGTGCCAGGGAATCTGAGAAGATGCCAAGGTTTAGGGTGGCATTCACGGGTCCTGCAGAGTGGTAGCATCCTCTTAGAGCCACTTTCCCATTATCATTGGCATGATGATTTGCTAATTTGGTCATTACTTATCTGATGTCTTTCATATAACACTTAATGATACAGGGAGCTCATGTCAGATTTTATCTTCCGTCCTCTAAATCACTTTCATCTCGGCTTTCTCTAGGCATTCTTCTAGTTCTGGCAGGAGTTATTCTAAGAAGACTATTTGCTGTTGGTTACGTCCCTGAAATGAGAACATCTTGATTATCAGCTATTTTGAGAAATGTCTGGGATTAGTCAAACAGCCTTTAAATGATCAAATATCAGCAAAAAACATTTGTGTCCAAGGGTCTGAGATAGTCCAAGATGCTTTGTTACATTTATTAAGCTTTGTAGCCCTTTAATCACATTTGTAGCAATAAAATATGGCCCAAACAAATCATTTTTGCAAGAGAAATGAGGTGACTGCAAAGGATATAAGCTAATATAATATCAGTAGATGAAGAATGCTTTGGAATAATAAACAGTAGAATAATATGAGTGAAGTATCACATATCCTATGGAAGTTAGAGAGAGAAGGTATTGTGTAAAAATGATCCAGATTTGTTGAACAAAATATGAATTGAATATATATGAGCTACTTTTTAAGCTACAACTCATATAGAGGATAGTATTTCCAATAGTAGCTTCCAATATAAATATGAAGTTGAAAAATGATCTTAGCATCTTACATAGTTTAAGATCCACTAGCAGCTGATATCAAAGTAGAGAAAAAGACAAACTTTTAATTATACATAGCATTATATAATGTGCCTAAAGCTCATTGTTTAATATTTTCTATCTTGGTTCTAATCATTAATAAAGTATATTTGCATTTTGACAGAGTATTGAATATGAAAAGTTTCACATTAGTGGTTCTGTCGTCAGCGATGTTGTTATGGCTGTGTCAGAAGTAAACAGAAGTCCTGTCTTAATAAACACTGGCATTGCAAGTGCAGCTGATGTTGAAAGAGTTTCTGAGCCAGTGAGCTATGTCTTCTCTGTAGGGAGTAACTGCTGAGATAAACGCAGAAGACATGTGAGCGTCCAGTTCAAGCTTCAGTTCTCTTGTGCTTTCCTGGGTCAGCCTCTCAGCCTTGGCTCTGTGGGATGCAGTAGGTAGTGTTTACGCAGGGAGATGGAATCTGCTCACTCTGTGAGTTATTAGGAATCTGGTCTTTAACAATAAAGAGGCTTGCCTAAGTGGTTAGAAATAATATACAGGCCGGCCATGGCAGCTCACACCTCCCAGCACTCTGGGAGGCCATGGCAGGTAGATCCCTTGAGGTCAGGAGTTTGAGAACAGCCTGAGCAAGAGCAAGACCCCCATCTCTACTAAAAATAGAAAAATTAGCCAGATGAGTTGACAAACACCTATAGTGCCAGCTACTAGGAAGGCTGAGGCAAGAGGCTTACTTAGCCCAGGAGTTTGAGGTTGCTGTGAGCTACAACGCTAGGGCACTCTACCCAGGGCAATAGACTGAGACACTGTCTCAAAAAAAAAAAAAGAAAAGAAATAATAAACAGCATTTGAATGACCTCACATTCCTGGTAATAGAGATCACGGTGGTCAAATTTAAAATAAGTATCATCAAAATTTTAAACAGTTATTTGGATAAGATTTTCTAAATGGACTTTTTTTGGATTATATTCTAAATTAAAAGGTTAAATGTAAGAATAATTTGTTTATAAAAAATAATTTGTTTATGGTAGATGTATGGTACTTCCAAATATTTATTATGATACTAAGTTTAGGACACTGAATTGTTTAGGGTGAGGAATTGTTTAAGGAGATAATTTTATTTCATCAAGTTATTTGAATTGTGTGCATGCCTATTTTGAAAATTATATTTGTTTTTAGAAATACATCCTATTTAAAATTAGTTACAATTATACTTTAAATACATTATATTTTAAATTAAGTCATTAGTATCTGTTTTTGACATATGAAGGCTGTTTTATATATTAAATTAAGGATACCTTATGGATAATGCTTAGTTATTGAAGAAATGCTGGACTTTGAGGAATTCTGTTATAGTGGAAGCAAAACATTTTCAATACCACACTCGGTTCTTAGCTTAAGAATAAAGCTAGGAAAAGTTGCCTTCAGCTATTAGTTTTCCTGAATCCGAAGAGACAGGTGGGGCAGGATCAAAAATACTTATTTGATCAAAGTTATTGGCTCTGAAGGTATTTTTACCTATGTAAGAAAGATGAAAGATGTTGTTTTTATTGCATGCTAGTAACAGTGTAATTTTGAACTAATTGGTGTTGAACTGCCAATCACCTAAGGGGAGTGCAAATAGATACTCTTACAGTCTCCTTTGAGGCAGTGAGATCTTATGTCAGAGCTGGAAGAAAAACAGAGTAATACCGTTAAATTGACCTTAAATGAGCTGCCTTGTGGTTTTCTTGGAGAATCCCTTTTTTATTTTTCATGACTTGCCCCAACAGGTTTTGTCTACCAGTTTGACTTATTGACTAGACAATGCTGATGTTAAACATTTTAAATTCATTTTGAAATAAAGTGGTGATAGTACAATTCTTCAGGGTATTTTAATTTTTTTTGGTGCAACTTAAATCCGTATAACATTGCAGTATTTTTTTGCAGTGTCTCATAATTTCTTTCAGTATTTCTGGTGAAATAGTCTGCCCCCAAAAGCTTACTTTTCTCAAGTAAGCTTTCCTAAGTATTGGTGTATTACCACATGATAAAGGATGATAATGCCCTTGAGTATTGTGTTATTCCTGATGAATCTAGTCGTTTCATAACAGCATGATTTATTTGAGGGCAATGAGAATGAATTCTTGAATTATATGCAAGGGAATATTTGTTAATTGCCTATTGTGTGCCTAATGTTGTGCCACCTGAAAATAAGACACACTATTTCAGGAATGCCACTGTATTTTCCTTTGAACTACCATACATTGACTAGTCTAGACATTTGTATTGAGTTTTGTTGACATACCCACAAAGGAGACATTTATGTCTTTTCACTTAATTTCAAATTGGCAGCAGGATTACTTTGTATTCTAATATCCATTCCCTTTCAAAATTCTGAATACTCATCAGATTATTTTTTCTAGCCTTGAACTGATTACTAAAATAATATTTCTTTTGCAAGTATAGGAAATTCAATGTAGTTTGGAATTGTATTTCTAATTAATAAGACATAGAAGTTATATTAATTACAGATATACACCACTGAATTTTTAAAAAATTAGGATAAAAGATAAAATGTACTAAGATTGTTATATAGTTTAAATTTTGATTCAAAGACACTTGAAAAATCTCATAAGCTATGCTATCTTACTGTAAATCTCGTTATGTGGAAATGTTTATTAATTCTGTAACTTAATTGCTTTCTCTCTTGCTTTGGCTGCTAGAATCTAAAAACTAAATTCATAATCAAATTTTAGTAGCTTTGTGTCACATCTGTACTATCTATCTTTAGCCTTACTCTCTTATATAAATTATATATTAACAAGTAAAATGATTAAATTTATGAGCTCTGGAAATAGTATATAACATGTCAGTGCATTTGAGACCTCAGGTTCTTCGAAAGAAAGGGTATTGGGTGCTCTCTCTTCAGCAATGGGCAGAAGTGAAAGGAGGAGAAGTGGAAGGGATGGGATTCACTTCTCAGAGAGCCTGAGATTAGACTGGGACATTGTGCTTTCCTGAGGAGGCTTAGAAGAAGAGGCCCCTGAATTCTCTTAGTGAGATTATATTTGCCCCCTTGCGACCCTGCTGATGTGCTTTGTTGGACGGAATCCTCCTTTTAGCCTCTTCCTTTGAGAAAGGACCACTGTTTGCACCTAGAGAGACCCAGTGAGGCTTCTTTCTGCATTAATTTTTTTCTGGCCAGTTCGTCCCTAGTTCACAAGAACAAGACTTGCTCATCTTTCTAGCTGGTTTGTCACTATTTGAGGGACTACTCAACCTGATTAGGTGCAAAGGAAACAGCAGCAGCAGATAGAGAAAAGTTGCCACTTATTTAAGGTTGAGTGAAGACAACCAGGATGAGTACCTAGAACAGGTGGTTCCCACTTATGTTAGCAGTCAGTGGGAGAGACAAATGAGAATCTGTCCTTAACTCCCAGAGGTGATAGGAGCTGTCAAGGAGATGTCATAGGACAGAAATAAACTGCCTAGGGCTTAAAAAACAATTAAAAGCTTAATAGACAAACAAAAGATGAAGTCATCCTTGTGGTAGATAAATTAATGGTCCCCCAAAGATGTCAAATTTCTAATCCCCAGAACCTGTGAACATTTACCTTGTATGGCATAAGGGACTTTACAGATGTGATAAAGTTAAAGGCCTTGAGATCATCCTGGATTATCTGGTGGGCCCAGTGTAATGACAAGAATTGTTTCAAGTGGAGGACTGCGGCCAAGGGCCCAGAGGAGGAGGTGTGGCAGTAGACGCAGGGATCAGGGTGACTGGAGGGAGGGCCCCGGCCACAGGTGCAGGTGGTCTTTAGGAGCTGGGCAGGACAAGGAGACACTCTCTCCCCTGAGTCTCCAGAAGGACTATAGTCCTGCTGACACCTTGATTTTAGAACTTCTAACTTCCTGATCTATATGGGAACTTCTAACTATACTTCTACTTCTACTATATCTATATAGTATAGTATACTATATCTACTGATCTATATGGGAACTTCTAACTATATTTCTACTTCTACTATATCTA
>NW_003852448.1:2893835-2896489 GCF_000181295.1 Otolemur garnettii
TATATGGGAACTTCTAACTATACTTCTACTTCTACTATATCTACTGATCTATATGGGAACTTCTAACTATATTTCTACTTCTACTATGTCTATATTTTAGAACTTCTAACTTCCTGATCTACAATGGGCCTGACTTCCTGATCTATAGAACCTCATGGTAATTCGTTGAAAAAGCAGTAGGAAATTAATACAGTCTTTCTGAACATTTAATGTTCTGTAAAATCAAGTGGAAGAAGTATTTCATGTCACAAAACAAAAGTATAAAGAGAAGAAAATCATTAATGAAATAATAGACCTGGACCACAGAGTTAAAATACCCAATGTAAGTAATAAACATCTAGAAGTAGAAAAAAGAACAAATATAAAACGTAGGTAAATAAATAATGTAAGAAAAGAAATTTGAAGAAAGACTTGTGTGTAGATTATAAGAACACAGAGTCGTAGGCAGGAACTTAAACAGGAAACTTAAAAGATCTGGATTTATCTTATAAGATTCTTGAATTCCAAGAATCATGGGGGAAAAAAAAACTTTGTAAGTTTTCTCATAGAAAAATTCTCACAGGGCAGTGCCTGTGGCTCAGCGAGTAGGGCGCCATCCCCATATACTGAGGGTGTCAGGTTCAAACCCAGCCTGGCCAGCTAAAATAGCAGTGGCAACTGCAACAAAAGAAAGCTGGGTGTTGTGGCGAGTCCCTGTAGTCCCAGCTGCTCAGGAGGCTGAGGCAAGAGAATCACTTAAACCCAAGAGTTGGAGGTTGTTGTGAGCTGTGACACCGTGGCACTCTACCAAGGGTGACATAGTAAGACTATCCCCCCCCCAAAAAAGAAATTCTCACAAATGAGAGAGATTAACATCAAGCTTCCCATGCTAAGGATTACAGAACATGTATAGTTGTAAAGAGAGAATAAAGAGTGGCACCTGTAGTACAATGGTTATAGCGTCGGCCACATGTATTGGGGCTGGTGGGTTCTCACCCAGCCTGGACCAGCTAAACAACAATGGCAACTGCAACAAAGATAATAGCCAGGCGTTGTGGGGGAGGGACAAAAGCAATATGATTTCTTACATCTAACAGACCTGAATTTGGAGATTGAAAGGATTTACCTGGTGCCCAGCTTGTAGAAATGGATTCACAGTGAGAAAGCTGGGGACAAAGATCCTACGTGGTTTGAAAGAGAAAAAAAAAGCCATTAACAGTCAAAGGGGCAAGAATCAGAATAGTGTTAGACTTCTCAAAGGCAACAGGAAAAGATAGAAGAAAATGATGTCATGACTTCGGAATTCTTAAGGACTCTCCCTGAGAGAGAATTAGCTAAGGAGATAGATTTTATATATTTAACCAAACTATAAGAGCAAAGGTGAAATATTTAGACTGGCGTAGTCTCCAAGAATTTACCCCTTATTCACCTTTTCTTATCAGGGCACTGTAGGGGATGCACCACTGACAGAGAGGAGCAAATCAAGAGTAGATGGCCATGTAGGAAATGTGACAAGCTGCACAGGAGACCAGGAGGCTGGTCCTATGGTGACAGTGCATGGGGGGCAGCCAGTCTGGAGTGGGCAGCCAAGAGACTTGAGAGAAATGTCCTGAAGAAAATGAAATTAATAGTATAACTGAGAAGTGTAGAAACCAAGAGAAAAAAAGGACATTCGGTAGGAAGGTTTGGCTTTGAATTAGTGTTACGTACGTAGAAAACCAAGTAAATGAAAAAGAAATACTTGACCAAAAATCATTTGGCAATAAAGATATTTGCATGAAATTGTTTGTTGCAGCTCAATTCATAATTGCCAGGTCATGGAAGAAGCCCAACTGCCCATCGAGCCATGAATGGATTAATAAGTTGTGGTATATATATACCATGGAATACTCTGCAGCATTAAAAAATGAAGACTTTACCTCTTTTATGTTTACATGGATGGAGCTGGAAAATATTCTTCTTAGTGAAGTATCTCAGGAATGGAAAAAAAGATATCCAGTGTACTCAGTACTACTGTGAAACCAATTTACAATCACTCACACATTCATGTGGAAGATGAAACAACTATATAGCCTAGGATGAAGGAGGGAAAGGGCGGGTGGGTTCATAGAGGAAGTGTTAGGGGGACCACACCTATGGAGCATATTGCAAGTACAAGTTGGATGTATCAGGTGTAGAACACAAATGTCTTAATCTTGTAATTGGGTAAAAGTGACGAACGCTATGTTTTTTAGTAGGATGTAAGCACTCCACTGTGTACAAATAATCAATACATTGAATCCGCCCCCCCCCCAAAAAGAAAAAGAAATACTTGCTAATTCTGGGAATAGGAAGCATGTGAAGAAAGGAAGGAAAGCTAGTCATAGTTTACTACAGCAGGTAAGCAGCGGGCCCATAGACATTGAATAGTTTACTACAGTGGGTAAGCAGCAGCCCGTAGACATTGAATAGTTTACTACAGTGGGTAAGCAGTGGCCCCGTAGACATTGAATAGTTTACTACAGCAGGTAAGCAGTGGCCCCGTAGACATTGAATAGTTTACTACAGCAGGTAAGCAGTGGTCCAAGACATTGAATAGTTTACTACAGCAGGTAAGCAGTGGGCCTATAGACATTGAATAGTTTACTACAGCAGGTAAGCAGTGGCCCCATAGACATTGAATAGTTTACTACAGC
>NW_003852448.1:2897698-2935040 GCF_000181295.1 Otolemur garnettii
TAGACATTGAATAGTTTACTACAGCAGGTAAGCAGTGGGCCCGTAGACATTGAATAGTTTACTACAGCAGGTAAGCAATGGTCCGTAGACATTGAATAGTTTACTACAGCAGGTAAGCAGTGGCCCCATAGACATTGAATAGTTTACTACAGCAGGTAAGCAGTGGGCCTGCAGCCATTGAATATGGATCTAGCCAGAATTGCTGATATGGTCCTAGTGGAAGAAGGGGAGGAGTGAAGGAATGTGTAGGTCAGCCACTTGAACCTTCACCTGCCACAGGGGTGGAGGGAAGGTGACAGGGAATGCTTAACATTGGAACAAAAAAATAGCAGTAGAAAGATAAATGCTGAAAGAGTTGGCTAAGCCGCTGTCTTTTTGGAGAGCAACTAGAAAGGAGGAAGACATGAAAACAAACACACACAAGTGTTTGACACTTGGGGTATGCTTCACTGTGATGATGATAAAACTTAAAAATCACCTAAAATTAATAGTATGAAACGCATGAAATGAAGTTTATCAACTATTATACTTTATTATGTGGAATTCAAGTACTATATTTTACTAAATGTAATATACTGAATTTGACTGTTAACCCTGTCTGATCCTATGTCCAATATAATGATTTTCCTTTCTGTTCCAATATCAGAAGACATCTGACTTTTTTATTCTTTTCTTTTTTTTTTTTTTTGCCTCTTATATTCCATGACAAGAGGCTAGTGACAATGCTGAGTACATTCTTTGGCCCTCAAACACAGTTGATTGATTACTGGCTATAGGAAGAAACAGCGTGTTCAATGTGAAAAACTAACAGTTATTTTAGAATACACAAAGTTAAAAAATTAAAAAACAAAGAATACACAAAATTTATGGAAAGAGTGGACAGAGCTGATCAGTATTGTGGATGTTAGGGATTTACAAGGAGGTCCTACAAATGGTGGAAAAACATTTTTCTTCTGGCTAATGGAAGTTGCAGTTGTGAACAGCTATATCCTTTTCTAAGTAGATAAAAGAGAGTGAGAAAAAGTGCAGACATGCTTTCCCTATAGGAGAAATCTCTTCACTCAGCTTGTGAGCAATGTGAGGCATAGAAATTCAGGGACAAGAGGAAGCCCATCATCTTCTGACACTGAGGAGAGGCTCGGTGGGAAGATGCAACTTATAATGCAAAATGAAAAAAAAAATCAACAAAGGATTGCATGGTGTGCAGTGGAAGGAATGAGAAGGTGGAAAGAGAGAAGCCGTATCCACCGTGAGACACACAGAGGAAGCCTGGGCTTCACCCTGGAGATAGCTCAGAAAGTGTCACACTCAAAATTATAAACAGAAATGAACACTTTAATTACTTTATTTAACCTAAAATAGATAATAAAATCATCACGTGAGTTCATATTTATGTTTTTCTCTTCTAAAACTGTACGATAATTACAAGTAATCCACCAAACTCTTTCTCACTCAAAATGAATAAGAGCTGGGGAATATGCAGGTGGCAGAAAAATTTTAAAGAACAGAGCCTATGAGACTACATGATTGCTACAAGCACCCACTGCCCTGTCTTCTAGGAAAGCACCGGGCTGTGATTTGCAGTTTTTCCTGTTGGATAAGGTCTGTGGAAGTGCTTGTCTCTCTGAGGAGCTAACATTGACTCTAAGCCATGTCATTAGAACACTCGCTCTGTAGACTTTTATTCTTGATCACAGTGACATAACGACTGAAAATTGTTGAGACTGAATCATCCCAGCTGTGACAGCATGAAGAGACTACCCTGTGTTCCTGCTACCCAGAGCTCCCCACTTCCTTGTGTCCTTACTGGATGATTTTCCTATAGGTTGCATCTCATGAATTCCTTTTCTGTTTTAACTAGTGAGTCAATTTCAGTTTCTTATAACCAAGGAGCTCTAACTGATAAATAAATTTCAGCTGGATAAGAGAAAAAGCAGGGTTACAATTAAAGGGGTGTGGCTTGGCACCCATAGCTCAGTGGTTCAGGTGCTATCCATATACACCAGGGCTGGCAGGTTCAAACCTGGCCCATGCCTAACAATGACCACAATAACAACAACAAAAATAGCCAGGTGTTGTGGCAGGCACCTGTATTCCCAGCTATTTGGGAGGCTGAGGCAAAAGAATTGCTTAAGGCCATGAGTCTGAGGTTGCTATGAGCTGTGATGCCACAGCACCGTACCAAGGGTGACATAGTGAGACTCTGTCTCCAAAAAAATAAAAAAAAATTAAAGTGATGTGTTGGTATGTATGTCCATAGGTAACAAGCAAGTAGGCAAGACAGGTGAGCACAGGTGAAAACAAAAAGACAGTAGAGCTTAAAAGTCCACCCAACAGAAATCAACTTAAAAAGTACTAAAGACAAATGGGTCATTCTGAAATAATAGAAGATATAATTTCTAAGGAAGCTGTAACAGTATTATGAGGCTCAAAAAAAAAAAAAATTACAAACCCTCCTCCCCAAAACTTAGCAGACAAACACAAATGCAAAATGCAGACAAAAATCTTAAAAACTGAGGGAACCTAATCAAAGTGTAGTTGGTAGTAGGGGATTTTAATTTATCTGTTTCAGAATTTGCCTTAGTTCATTTGTATTACTATAAAGGAACACCTTGGACTGGGTGGTTTCTACTCAGTAAAGGTGTTTATCTGGCTTGAGTTCTCCAGGCTGTATGAGAAGCCTGGCGTGAGCATCTGCTCCTGGGGAGGGCGTCAGGGAGCGTCCACTGTGGTGGACGAGGAAAAGGCCACCGTGTGCAGAGATGGTGTGTGAGGGTGGTGGAGGGGAGGGAAATGTCAGGGTCTTCTTAAAAAAATAACTAACTTTTGTGGGAACTAACAGAATGGGAACACCAAGCCCATTCATGAGGGATCCACCCCCATGACCCAAACCCCTCCTGTAGGTCCCACCTCTAACACTGGTGATCACCTTGCAACATGAGCTTTGGAGGGTCAAATATCACACTGGAGCAAAATTTAACAGAGAAAATAGAACATGGAGATGTACAAACCATTAGAGAAAGAAACAGAAAATAGGAATAGGGAAAATACACGTGATTAATAAATATATGAAAATATGCTCACTCACATTTAAGAAAATGCTTATTAAAGTAACAGTAAGAAAATATTTTTAATCCATTAAATTGGCAAAAATTTAAGAGTTAGAATGTCTAGTGCTGGGGAAGATATTGAAAAATAGGTACTTCCAAAGCTGTTGATAGAAATGGAAATCATTACAGTACTTGAGGATATAACCTTTAAATATCTCTTCAGACTGTGAATGCTCATACCCTTTGACTCAGCGATCTGAATTTTGGGAATCTATCTTATAGAATTAATTAGAATCAAATGTATTGGATGTGCACACGAGAATGTTTATTACAACATTGCAGTGGCAAAAAATTGAGGAAACCCTGAATATTGCTAAATGGAATAGCTCTGAATAAAATTGTAGTGTGTCCATAGTATGGGGTATTATTCAGCTATCAAGGAGTTGGCACTAGCTCTCAACTTGGACATACTGACTTGGAAGCAAATGGCAAAATAATGTGTTTGATATGACTTTGTATAAAATATATAATGAAAACCATATGCGTGGTGTCAGGGTCCCGCCTCAGGGGCAGGGGCCTCTAAAACCTGTGGAAACTAGTGGTGACTGACTGAAGAAATACAGAGTTAGAAACAGAGGTAAAGAAAGAGACACGAGACATAGAGTAGAATTTAAAGTGGGAGCTCAGGGGTGCATTGCCCATCATGGGATTCCAGTAATGGCCCAGAGTGTTTGCTCCACTCTGCTTTGATTGAAGTCTGTTTGCCCAGAGGGTAAGGTAAGGGAGGGAACAAAGATGCCAGCAGTTTCTCTGAGTGAGCATATCAGCTCCTCTTATTATTATTTAAGGGTTTGGCTAGCCTTGAGAAATCTAAAATCTGAGCCTTGTATTGGGAGAGCCTCCCACTTGATATCACACACACAGATTTCTAGGGAGGTGTTAAACTCCTCTAGGTCCCTGTGGAGTTAAATGCCGCTGGCATTAATCTCCTCTGAGGAATCAGTGGGAGGGAGGAATTTTCCTCCCAACACCACCACAGAGGATCTTCCTCTGCGATAAGGGATATAAGCTCTTCAGCCCATATCTCAAGGCTCAAGCTACTCCCTTGATCTCTGCCCCAGGCAAATGCAGATCTCCACAGTGGGTATCTGCGTTGCCTGTTTACCTGGCAGGAAACAACCCAGTTAGTGTGTCTTTCAAGGTCTTTGCCATATCCTCTTCTATGACCATTTTTCCTCATGGTGCTCACAGACCCAGCAGGGTGTTTGTAAGCTGTATCCCCAACAGGTTAGAATTTCAGAAAAGGCAGGAAGCTTGCTCAATGGCTAGCTGAAATGTAAACCAGCTGACTTTTCTTTGTTCCAACTCACTCAGCTTACTTTTTAATTTTCCTCTTTTTCTGGGGGTGCTTTCCCTTGCCAAGAATGGGGTCTTTGGTCCTCATTCTCCATGCAGATGGTATGTATGTATGTATGAAAATGCTTATACATTTTAAACAAAGGTGTGGAAGCATCAGCCAAGCTGTTAATAATTGTCACTTTAGGGAATTGAGATGGATAAAGAAGATCTTGCCTTTTTTCACTTTCGATAGTAAACCCTGAGGCGTTTTTAATGAAGATTAGTAATTGATCAAATTAGAATTTTACCAAGGTAATAACTTTTCTAGGAAACATTGTATTTAATGGCAATATCTTGGCAGTTTTAAGTGATCAAGGTGTGGGTGTACTTGTCTATGAATTGTAGCAGAATTTCTTTTTATTGCCAATTATTGGGATTTGCTATATGATATTTTACATTTTATTTAAAGGGTAACTTGTTCAGTAGTATTAGGGGTTCTGTTGTTATACTTCTAAATATTTTTGTTTTTGATAGGGCTGACTTCATCAGTGGAGTACAACATAAAGGAATTGGAACAAGAACTTGAAAATGTAAAGACTCTTAAGACAAAATTAGGTATTGTATTTACATTTTTCTTGGTTTATGGTTTCTTATTGGTCTTGGTTTCTTATTGAAGATTTTACTGAAGTCTAAAATATTAGAGAATTTATGAAATCTTTATGTTAAAAGCTTTCAATCTATCTAACCTCATTGAAAAAGACTGTCTTTTAGTTTGGGGAGAGGATAAATGTGTATTCATTCACTGTTTTTGTTTTGTATGTATACAAATGGCTCTTCAAACATGTTGACATTCTAAGATGTTGCTCCACTCTCCCTTTTTTTGAGACAGAGCCTCAAGCTGTCCCCCTGGGTAGAGTGCTGTGGCATCCCAGCTCACAGCAACCTCCAACTCCTGGGCTCAAGCGAGTCTCCTGCCTCAGCCTCCCAAGTAGCTGGGACCACAGGCACCTGCCACAACTCTCGGCTGTTTTTTGGTTGCAGCCATCATTGTTGTTTGGCGGGTCTGGGCTGGATTCGAACTCGCCAGCTCAGGTGTATGTGGCTGGCGCCTTAGCCGCTTGAGCCACAGGCGCCGAGCCTCCACTCTCTTTTTGTTTGCATTATTTTGGACAAGTCATACGTCATGCTTATCTTTTCATGTGTCTTTTTTCTATATCTGCTTTTAAGATATACTCTTTAGCATTGATTTTGGGTTCAGTTCCTCTTAGATCTAGGAATTTATAGTTTTCATCTAATTTGGAAAAATTTTCTTTTAGTGCATAATCCTTTTAATATGCTGCTTACTAAGCTATCTATGGTTTGCTATTTTGTATTATTATTTTTAATATCCATTACCTCTCTAAATAGTTTTATTTCCCCTCTGTGCTTCCCTTTTCAGGGCATAGTTCAAGGCTATTCTTTTAGTTTCATTTTGTACAGTTTCCATTGCCGTCTTCACTTTCACTCATCTTTTCTTCTGCATATCTAATGTACCTTTAATCCTGTCTTTTTTCTCAGACACTGCAGTTTCATCTCTAGAAATTCTGTTTTGAGTTGCTTTATATGTTTAATGTCTTTAATTTTTACGTGTTCACTCTGTGTCCTCCACCTTTCTGAATATATAGAATACAACTGTGATAGTACTTGTAATGTTTTTGTCTGCTAATTCTAACATTTGTGTTGGTTTTTGCTAAGTTTTGGTTGATTGTTTTTTCCCTCATCATTGGTTGTATTTTCTGTTTCTTTGAATGCCTGGCAGTTTTTGACTAGAAAATAGATACTGTGAATTTTGTCTTGTTGGAGGCCTCGTTTATAGTATTCCTCTTGTGAGTGAGGTACTTAGTTCTGGGATGCTCTTGTTCTGTACTTGAGAACAGTTTGATATTATTTTGTCTTGGTTTGAAGACTAACTAGGCTAGACCAGTGCTTCATCACATCTATGGCTACTGATTTCCCTGAGGGAGCAGACCCTTTTGTGCATTTTCTCCGATGGGCTATGATTTATGAGGTTTATACTGTTCTGTGGGAGCAAGCGCTATTCCTGGCCCTTTATGATTGCTAACGACTGTTTTTTCTCATTTTTTGGGTGGTTCTTTCTTTAGTCATGGATTATTTCCTCACACACCTGAGCCGGTCATCACTGTGCTGGACACTCCAGGGTGACCCTTTCTCAGGTCCTCATAGTTCTTTTTCTTTAGTACAGTCTCCTTCCTGGCACTTTACTCTACAAACTCCAGTTGACTTCGTCTCCCCAGACTCCCATTTCATGTCCTTAACTCAAGATATGAGCAAGGTCTTCCCCTTGCACCAAGGCCTGGACGTTTTCTCAGGTGGGCTGTCAGCCAGGCTTGCACTGCACTCCCACCTCTCAGAGGTCTTTGTTCTCCTGTGATCAGATGTCCAATGTCATGAAGATACTGTTTCATATACATGTATTTTTTGTGTGTTTCTTAATTATTTCAGGCTGGGTGGTAGATCTGGTCCCTGTTGTTGTTTCATCCTCAGAAGTGGAAGCCCAGTATTGTTTTTGAAAGTCAAATGATCATTCTTTTTTTTTTTTCTCTTAGTAACATTATATTACCTAAAGTTACTTTAGTCATCGTACTATTGGTGGATATGAGGTATGTTTCCAGCTTCCTGTTGTTATGAATAATGTTGCTATAAGCATTCTTACACATACCACTTGGCATATATTTTTCATAGTGCACATATTAAAAATGGAAATATAAGATCATTGTATTAATGCCTATACCAGTTTTGTAGATGCCAAGCTGCCCATAGTTGCATTCTTTTTCATCCCAGCTAGATGTGAGGAGTCCCTGTTGCTCCATCACCTTGCCAAGACTTGGCTGTGTTGGACTCTGAGTTTTTTTTTACCAGTTTAGTGGATGTGAAGTGGTGTTCCATTGGTATTCTAATTTGTATGTTTTTGGTTTGTGTTTCTGTTTTTATTTCTAGTGCTCATGTAACTTCTGTGTGAAAAAACCCATTAATATTTAATTTAATGCAGGTTTGCTGGCAGTAGACTCTCTTAGTTTTTGTTTATCTGAAGACATAGTTACGTTGTGTTCTAGGTTGTAGGGTGTTTTATTATTTGTCTTACACAATTTAGATTTTTTATTTGGTAGTTTTCGACTGTGATGTCATTTTATTGTCTTCTTGTTTCTTGTTAAAAGTCATATTGTTGCTCTTCTGAAGGGCTTTTAAAGATTTTCTTTTTGTCTTTGTTTTGCAGTTTTACTCAAAATTGTTTTCTTTATACTTGTCCTTCTTGAAGTCAGTGTTACTGCTGATTCTGTGGCTTGATGCCTTTCATCCACTGGGGAAAATAATTAGCCATTATCTTTTTGTTTTTATATTTCATTGTATTGCTACTATTTTTTTTTTTTATCACCAATTAATGTGAGGGTACAGATATTCAGGTTACACTATTTTCAATTCTAAGGTAAAGTTCAAGTTGTAGATGAGCCCGTCATCCCAGGGCTGTGCTGTGTACCCTCACACGGTGCACATCAGGTGAGATCCACCAGTTGCCCTCCCACCTCCTCTCCCCTTTGCTAGACTATATTAGTGTTTTTTCTTTCCTGTGGGTGGGTAGTTGTTTATATATTGGTTTCATATTAGTATTGAGTACATTGGATCTTATTTTTTCCATTCTTGAGATATTTTACTACAAAGAATGTATATCAGCTCCATTCAAGTAAATACAAAAGATGTGAGGTCTCCATCTTTTCTTATGGCTGAATAGTACTCCATACAAATGCCACAGTTTGTTAATCCATTCATGGGTTGGTGGGTATTTGGGCTGCTTCCACAACTTGGCAGTTGTGAATTGAGCTGCAATAAACATTCTGGTGCAAATGTCCTTGTGATAAAATTTTTGTTCTTCTGGGTAGATGCCTAGTGATGGGATTCTCTGAAGATGGCAGATGAAAGGCCAAGACATGTTAGCCACTGTCCTATCAGATACTGCTTGTGCCTCACTCTTTCATTTCCTCAGACTGCAGTTATATGCATGCTGGACTATCTCACTCTTAATGTTCCTCCTGATTTTATGTCTGTGCATTAGTCCGTGATCTCTTCTAGTGGTCTTTTTAAAATTTCCTTATTATAGCTATGTTATAACTGTTGTCAGAACTATCTATTGAATTCATCATTTTAGTTACAGTAGTTCTTAGTTCCTTTTCTTATAGATTCAAATTCACTTATGAAATTTGCCATTTTGTCACTTATTTTATTTAACATATTAATTGTTTATTTTAAGGCCTCTTTCTGATCCAGTGTGTGGATCAACTGAAGGTCTGTCTCCCTTGTCTTTTCCCCCATCTTTGTCCTGTCTCCTGGTAATGTTTCATGGAAAACTGGACATTTTTTGTACAAAATTAAAAGTCTAGATGATATTTTCTTTCTTTCCCTTTTTTTTTTTTTTGAGAGGATTTACTTTTGTTTCATATATATTTTGTTTCTTGTAGACAATTAGAATAGGAACCTCTCAATTTAATCCATGTGGGCTTGAGATCATTCAAGATGGTGCTTTGGTCTTTACAAGGCCTGCCTGATCTGTTTTTAGTTTGGTATTATCCTAGGGTATAGTTTTTTATTGATCTTAATTGAGAGCCTGGTTGTTTTGTTTTTGACTGTGACCCTATCTTCTTAATGAACTATAATTTTATCCTTGCAAGAAAACTCCGCCCAGAGGAAGCTTTGCTTTGCCTCTCATTCTCCTGGCCGCATCCTTCTGTTGTTCTTTCCAGCCTCTCAGCCACAGGTGCCTTATGGGAAGGCAGCATTGCAGCTGGGCTCACTTCTTTGCTTTTCGTTTTTTTCTGTGATCACAGCTTCTCAAATTCTGGCTTCCATGACAGCCCCAAGCTCCAGTGTTTGTGTCTCTGGCTCTGCTAAGTTTGCTGAAAGCTTTGCTTTACCATTGTGACCTTTTACTCGTTGATTCCACAGCCCCAGGGGTCTATGCCAGTTATATGTTGGAAGTTGCCTTGCAGGTAGAGGTATTCCAGATTGGAGGACTTACCTCAATTCACTTTGCAGAATATTGGCCCCTCAGATTTCATTGTCTTAGTAGCTCTCTGACAGGTTCATAGGAATTTTTGTTGTTGTTGTTAAATTAAGTTTGATACATCTGTTCCACTATTTCTAAGCATGAGAATTGGTGTGATGTAAGGTAGTCTGTTATAGCCAGAAGCAGAAGTTTGTATCTAGCATTTAGAAATGGAAAGTGTTTATCTTTAGGATATGAAAATATAAATGATTTTTATTAGTATTACTTGATTTATTCAAATATATATCTCTATCAATATGTAGCTCTGTTTGAAATACAATGCAGTTACCCTCCATGTCTGTGGAGGATGGTTCTAGGACCCCCTGCAGGTACCAGGGTCCAACTGCCATTGGATATTTCAAAGTAAGGTGTTTGTTAACAATATATTTCCTTAACCACTGAGATGTCTTTACAGAGCTGAAATATAAACATCACCAGGATTGAGCTATTTAATATAACAAATATGTTCTAATATTCTGATTTTTATAGTTTCTGAAGGAAGATTAAAAATAATTTATATTTTTCAAGAAAGAAATCATTTATGGTAAAATAATGCATACTGATCATCTATGGAATGAAAATGTGAATCTTAAGAGAATTTTTGGGAATTACCAAAATCTATTACTTTATTTTTCCTTCTAATAGAGAGGCGGAAAAAGGCTTCAGCATGGGAAAGAAATTTGGTGTATCCTGCTGTTATGGTTCTTCTCCTTATTGAGACGGTAAGGAATTGTTTGCCTAGTAAATACATGTAGAAGGAAATCATATTTTATTTACTTCAGCGTGTGAATGTGACACCTCTCTCTGCTAAAGGGTCTCTACTATGCTGGTTTTCTATCAGCAGGATTAAAGTCCATCTATGCTTTTATTTATAAAAACTCAATAGAGCAAAATGGAAACTGATGACAAGAAGAATTTTCAAGATTGTTTTTTCATGAAATTAGGAAATTCAACTTTTTGTTTTTTTTGAAAATTAAGAAAACATAAAATGTTGCAGATACTCCTCTTCAAACTCTGATAGAATATGAAATTAGTTCTGATAATATTTTACTATAACTTTTACTGTGGAGTTGTGTGTTTCCAATTGGGGAGATTTCTTAGTAAAAGGATCGATATTACTAGCTTTTGTCATAAGGTCTAAAATTAGAATAACTTGGAGGATCTTTAGGACTCATTGAGGAGTTTTGTATGTGGAGTGATCATGCTAGTATTGTATGTAGGATTTTCTAAAACACACATTTGATTACTTAGAGTTTAACATTTGTGTGTTGATTGAGAGCTGACCGCCTGTCCTTTATGTTACAGTCCATCTCGGTCCTCCTGGTGGCTTGTAATATTCTTTGCCTACTGGTTGATGAAACAGCAATGCCAAAGGGAACAAGGGTAAAGTGAAATGCTTTAAAATGTCTTTCTTTTGCAGAAATATTATGTGTATATACTCTGGAATATTTCAGATAAGTGAATGGAGACACTCACCTTTCTGCATGTATAGACTTCAAGTTGTGTGGATTTCTTTATGCAAATAGCCTTCACAAACAATGTTTATAAACTATTATTTTTGTTTCTAATTTTTATACTTTGGCTTGTCAGGGCCTTTTTTCAAGTACAAGAGTTTGAAAGTGTCACACAGCTTATGAAACTGGACCAAAATGTATAATTACTGAAAGAGAGGCATAGTCCTTTTCATGATTATATTTTCTCTTGTTTAAAAACTTATGATTTCAGCTTGGCATTTGTGCTCAGTGGTTAGGGTGCCTGCCACTTACACCAGGGCTGGTGGGTTTGAACCCTACCCAGGCCCACTAATCAACAATGACAACTACGACAAAAAAATAGCCAGGTGTTGTGGCCTGTAGTCCCAGCTGCTTGGGAGGCTGAGGTAAGAGAATCACTTGAGCCCAGGAGATTGAGGTTGCTATGAGCTGTGACACCACGACATTCTCCCAAGGGCAACATAGTGAGACTCTGTCTCAAAAAAACAAACAAACAAACAAAACCCCCCAACAATAAAACCTGATGATTTCATGAAATTCTGTCAGTTGGCCTACTTGAATATATTCTCCACGTGGAAGGTAGTTACATCTGAATATTGGTATTTGACATACTTTTTCTAGGTGTTTCTGTAAAGTTTTGGAGACTTAAGGTGGTATTTAAATTTTAACATTTTATTATGTGTTTGCTCATTCAGCAGCTCATCCGTTCTTGTCACAGTGACTTAAGACCTTTCAGACCTTTGATGTCACTTACTTCCTGAACCAGATGATAGGTCTTTTTTTTCTTCTCTCCATAGATGGAGTCTTTTTTATTTTTATTAAATCATAGCAGTGTACATTAATGCAATCATGGACAGATGATAGGTTTTTCACTCTCATTAAAAAAAAGTTAATATCTATCTTAATTCCTTCTTCTCAGTCTCAGACAAATATACCCTATTTCTTTTCAAAGACTAATTCCTTTAACCACATTCTGGATACAGATCACCCCACCCCAACCTTTCCAGGACCTTATGCCATCTGTTATTGCCACTGTCACATCTGGGTACAGCTTCTTGTCTGTGAGTGTCAGCCTACCAACACGCTCCAGGTTCCTTCTACCAAGCAACAATAATAAACTCTTCCCCCATCTATGACTTTGTTGTTTTGTTTGGTTGTTTATACCCAAACCTACTGACAGAGCAGTAGGTTGTTTACCGTACTGACTTCCTCTTTGCTCTTTAACCCATTTTACTGTATCAGCAAAACAAGTAAGACCCAAGCCTGGTGGTACATTTTTGAACTGTCCCCCTCAGTGCATGGTAGAGAATGACTCGTACATTGTATGTGCTCCCTGTGTTATTGTACAAATAAATCAGATCATCTTCTTTGCCTGTACACATTCTCTTGAGGCAAAGAATACTTTCAAAGTATTGTATTTTACATCTTGGTCAACAAGATTTTGTAGGGGAGAAAAAGTACTGTTTTTTCCTCACCTATTGCTGAGATTCAAAAAGGCTGAGGCCCTTATAACAAAAGACAGATTAACAAGAGAAAAGCAGACAGATTTATTTAGGTAAGTTTAGGTGTCATTGGAGACTTCAGAAATGAAGACCAAATAACTGGGAGAACCTGTGTATTTTTTTTTTAAACTTTATTTTATTATTATTATTATTATTATTTTGTTGTTGTTGCAGTTTGGCCGGGGCTGGGTTTGAACTCACCACCCTCGGTATATGGGGCTGACACCCTACTCACTGAGCCACAGGTACCACCTGAACCTGTGTATTTTTATGCTGAAGTTTGATAGAGGGAGTCATCATGGGGAAGTTGGATTGGACAAGAGGGCTGTGCTCTGATGGTTATGAACAGCAAAGGCTAGCAAGGCCTTTGGTCCCAGAGTCTTCTGAGATAAGGATGCTTCATTCCTCCAGGCATAGCGAGGGCATCTCTCCTATTAGGGTCTGATGGCCCACTTCAGAGGATAAAGGGGAGAGGTCAGAGAGCCACCTTCCTAGGCTTTCTTAGACACCAGAGTGCCATCTTTTGTGGTAGTGTGTCCTAACCCCATCACTTTCTATTAGCATTATTTATTTCTTCTTCAAAAGATTGATAAAAGGTTATTTTTTTATTAGCCTGACTATACATTCTTAATTATCTCTTGTGTTTCTATTAGAGGCAATTTAAACTGATCCATAAAATAGTAATTCATAATCAGATAGTTCTTTTAATTAGTAATCTTCCAAAATATTATTTCTAATTTAGTAGGGAATGATTTTTGCCTGTCTCACTGTATTGATTATAAAAGTATTAATTTTTCTGTTTTTCTTTAAGTTCTAGGTAAAGATAGGTTTTGCAATAGGTATGCTGATTCAGAAAACATTTATAGCATTACCTTTTAAAATCTGAGTTAGCAGGTGCATCTTTTATAACTCTGAATTCCCAAGGAAGACTCGAGGAAACTTTCAACTGAAGAAGCAGGATATACATATTTATTTTCTATGCATAGCTTAATTTTAACATACTTTAATTGTGTAACTTTTTTATGTTGCCTCAGTGTTCAGATAGTTTTAAATTCTGTTCCTATTGTACTGTTGTATTAAAAATGTTTTTCTCCCAAAAATATTCAGGATTTTTTTTCAAGTAGCAAATTGTCCCATTTTTATAATAGTAAGCATAATCATATCATTTTGACAAGTAACTTAAATTACATTTGAGATATATCACTTTTTTTTTTTTGAGCTTCTTTAACATGATGGCTGAATTTGTTGATGAAATCAGTCTAATGTCATATTTTTTTGGCCTTTGAAAGTCTAGTGTTATTTCCAGGTATTACACATTCCTAATTTCAGTGTTCTTGTATTTTTGAGACAATTTTAGGGAAACAAAATGTAGTGATGTTGTTAAATTCTGAAAAATGTTTTTCTCCCCAGGGACCTGGAATAGGAAACGCCTCCCTTTCTACTTTTGGTTTTGTGGGAGCTGCACTTGAAATCATTTTGATTTTGTATCCTTTAATGGCATATTTTTTCTGTTATTGAGTTTTCTGTCTAGTCTACTTTTCTGAGACTGGTGATTTACTAAGACACTTGTCTAGAAGGTTAGTCTTCCTTCAGCACTGAAAGTGGGCTTTTGTATTATTTTTCCTATGGGCCTTAAGACTTTCTAGAGACTTTTGAGAACTTAGGGAAACTTGCATTCTTTTGGAGAGTTTTTTCCCTTGATTCTCACAGCTATCTTATGGTGTCCTCTGTTGTTGGCTTCTATAGCCTTCGGTTTTTTGGAAACTTTACACCCAAGAAGGATGACACAACCATGACAAAGGTAAGGTGGAATCTTAGGTGACTGTGGCTCTCTTTTGCCTTCCAAAACAAATGGACTGTTTTATTTAGTAATTGCCCTGAGTAGTTCCTTTGCCGTGATAGGTATTTGTTTATAAGTTACGTAAACACAAACTGGTAGATTTTCAAAATGCTGAGTGAGTGGGAAAGGATGTGTTCTGTTTAATTTGGGTGGCGTCCATTCACTTGTAAATGCATAAATCTGCGGGCTTGTTAACTAGCCTTAGACGGCTCCTGAAAGGACTCTTGTTCCTCTAAAGAACATGTTTTGCTAATGAGTAACTTCGATTGTGCTCACTGTACTTCAGGGAGCTTGTTTGAAATCTGAAGAACTTAGTTGCTACAAGTAGTAGAGACAAAGTATTTCAAATTTGAATAATTAAAATAAGATGGAAGAGTTCTATTCAGAAACATTGTGTAGCCTGAGGTTAATTTGACTTTCTGCAATATGTCTTTGGCTTCAGAATAATAAAGGCTATTTCCTTATATAGTGACTGAGTCTTTTGTAAAATATTCCTATCGGCTGACAAAGAAGGATAACTAATAATAATGAATTGCTGGCTCGGTTTCTTTTTATCATATATTCCATATCTTTAGCCTATTTAAAGGGGAAAAGTTGTTTTATACGTATGTATTTGTACACTCACACATATATGTATATATTGCTGTGACTTCTTTAAAGTCAGTAAGTAGTTGAGCTATTTAGTCTAAGTGATCATAAGCATTAACGATATTTTCAATTGCTTTTATTTAGTATAAAAGAATAAGTGTGGAATACACTGAAAATGAATTACTAGATGTTTTGATTTCTGGAGCTTTTAAAATTTAATCTTATAATAGTTAAACATATTAGAAGTATATACTGTATAAGAGATCTTGAGCAATAACCTGGCTTTAAAAATACATTCAGAAGTATACAATGTGTTAATTCTTTTTTACTTGACAGGAAAATCTTTTTGAAATTGGCAACCACAATCAATAATATAAAATGCATTATCTACATAAAAAGTAATTTAAGTGTTCTGTAACTTTGTATTTGTGCCAGGTACTATTAAAGATCTTCTAGAACTTACAAGTATAACTTTTAATATTTGTAGAAAAAGTTTATTATCCTTTTGAATTTCTATGTTGAATAGTAAGTATCATTGAGAAGTTAGCAGAGTACAATAGGTGACGAAAGTGTACAGTAATTTCCCAGAATGTGCTAGGTTTTATTGTCCTGCCATTGGCCCAATATTCTTCCTGATTTTTTATAACAGATCATTGGGAATTGTGTGTCAATCTTGGTTTTGAGCTCCGCTCTGCCTGTGATGTCAAGAACACTGGGTAAGCTTGAAAGAGAAATTTTCATAATAAAATTCATATTTTTTTAAATTCATATTTTTTAAAAATATCTTTACTAAACTCCATTAACTTTTAGTGCCTAAGTTTTTCATAAAGATCATGTTGAACTAGAATGTTTCTTCCCACATGAGTTTACTTTTATATTTCTTTTATGTGTGGGCCCGTATCAAGATAGGTCCTTTTATCAAATAAGATCATTTATTTTTTAAGCACTTGAAACATTCCTTGTCCAAACAATGGACTTTGTTTTTTTTACTTTTATAAATTAGGCTTTTGAATCCTCTAGTGAGAAAACGGATTTCTTTTAATGAAAGTATTGAATGCTGAACATATGAAACCAATTTTTCTTATGTAAAGTGTCTTTTAAAATTTATGATTTGTGTGGTTTAAAATCGAAAATCTGTAAACTTATTTTAAGCTGCTTTGTGTCCACCACATAGTT
This sequence comes from Otolemur garnettii, assembly GCF_000181295.1. Taxonomy (NCBI): domain Eukaryota; kingdom Metazoa; phylum Chordata; class Mammalia; order Primates; family Galagidae; genus Otolemur; species Otolemur garnettii. The sequence continues at coordinate 2,913,781 of NW_003852448.1, forward strand.
GAAGGCTGTGTGATACCCGAGAGTGCTGACTCAGAGGACACCCTGAAGTACTGGAGTTTCCACCAGCCTGTCATTCACTCATATTGTTCTCTTAATTTTTCAGTGTACAGAGAACTTTGGTCGTCTTTGAAAAGTAAGACAGATTCTCCCTTAGCTGCTGACAGTTTGCTGAGTCTTCACTTGGCCTCCTTACCTTTTATACAACACTATTGTAGATTTTGTCCTCCGTGCTTGGCTGAATATTACTTCAGACAGAAATTCCCACTGAGCAGTTCTGTCTGATTCTCAAGACTTAGGTTTTGATTTGAGTTGTCCACAAATGATTAGAAAAACTCCATTTTTAAGCTTTAGCACAAATTGCTAGTAACCTTGAGTTGCTTTTGTTTCAGTTCTTGTATTGCTTCCATTATTTATTCAAGATGCATAGACATCAGTGATGCAGGCTGTGCCGCAAAAATACACACTTTATAATTATCTTCATAATTCCTACTAAGAATTTCATGTGTAATAGAAAATGAAATTAAAGTGCAGATATAAAGCTTTTTTATGTAAATAGCTTTATTTCTTTTGTGCTTGCCTTTTAGGACTTGTTACCATTCTGACATCCACTTACCATGTGTGAATCTTGAAAATGACAAAAATATGCACTTCAGATAATCTATTTTAAAGCTAAATATTATCATTTATATTATGATGGTCTATCAAATAATTTGTGATATTCCAGCCACCCCACCTTTTTAACATTATGAAACTCACTGTATCTGTGATTTAAGATTAATTGGTAATTACTAATATATACTGATTTTATAGAAGAAAATTACATGCTGAATATAGTTTTAATACAAAGAAAACAAATTAATGGTAAAATTTACTTTTTGAACACCTACAAATTAAATTCCAGAGTAGTTTGCCATAGAGATAAATAAAAAGAAAAAAAAGAAAGATGGAACAATTAACATGCAGCTAACAAATTCCTGGTCCCAGCTGTCCAAACAGGATTAATGGAGTGCATTAGGGTACAGTGAGTCATGTGGTGCTTTGCAGAGTATCAACACGCACTGCATTACATGTTATGCCCAGTGGCACTGAATAGATGAAAAGAAATAAATACGTTAAACAGATTCATAGAGGCTTTTCACAGTATTAAAAAAGCAAATTTCTAGACTACAAGAAAAAGCTTTATTTTAGTATTATGGGAAATGCAGCCTGGAGAGTTACTTTGTAATTCCTCTATTAACCCTTTAGAATTGAGTCTTTGATTTTTAAGAAGATAAAATATAGAGAATTGTCATGAATATTATCTTAGTGTATAACAGGATTTTGATTTACTAGCTGAAAAGCTTATAAGACTAGAATAGAGGTTGTATTTAACAACCAAATTCCAAGCTGTGACATTTTTCACTCTTTCTCATCGCTGCTCACGACGAGAGCCTGACCTTGGTTGTGGTCTCGTCTGCTCTTGTGAATCCAGCCGGCAGCGTCCTGTCACCTACGGTGAAACGAGAAATGCAGTAACAAGAAAAGTCATAATTTGCCCTCATATGTGCAGTTTTTCTCTTATTTCAACAATTTTGTAGGAAAGAATACAATTTTAACTGTAAATAGAAAACAACATTGATTCTAGTATAAAATAATTCATTTGGTGATATTTTATTTTAAAAAGTATGGGTTTTTTCCTTTTTAAAACATGCCAACTCCTATTGTTGATTCACCCCAGGCTTTAGGTTCAGTGCATTGTGTGATGTGACACGTTTATTAAAGAATTCCTTTTAAATAGCTGGTTACATTGGAATGTGGAAAACATTGTACTAAATGAAAAATCACCACTATATAAATTTTATAAGCATATTACTTGCCACACGGAAGTAAGTTGTGAGGAAAATTTTGATCACGTATTTTTTAGTCAAATATAATTAATATAGATGATAGTTTTATTGTCTGTACTTAAAATTTTTTCTTAGAACACTTTAAAACCCTTTAAAAGTAATGCCATGCCAGTGGACATAATTTTCAAAACATTGTTTTGCTGTCTCTTTAGATTCTGTTTTGTAGAATCTAGAACTTGGGGGAGATGATGTTCACATCTTTAGTCAGTAATTTACTGTGTAGCTTATTGTGTATTTACTCCAATCACTCTCTCAGTGTGATTAGAGGAGACACTTGTAAACAAAGTGAAAATAGAACAGGATCAGATTATCTATAGATGTCCAAATCTCTTTGTCATAAAGTATTACAACTGTTTCAGTGAATTTTGTAAAAATAGATTTTGAGTGATTCCTGAAATGCTTTTTCTTATGCTTAATCAAGAAACAGCTGAGAAGTTGACATTTTTTTGTTATTATTTGAAATTGCCTTCAACCAAAAGGAAAAATTTTTCTCCATACAAACAATAGTCTCTTTGAAATACTTTTATTAATTTCTAGTTTAAAATTATATTTATACTATTTTTTCATCCTAGAAGTTCTTTCTGTGACTTACAAGTTATGTAAAGCCTAAATGCTTATTAAAAAATATACATGTATGTGTTTACATATAGGCTTATGATACTAAAACAAAAGCACTTGCCCTTTCAAATCAGTTTGAATTTACTTCTGGTATTCCCACATATTTCTCATCTAGATCCCATGTAGTCTGTCATCTTATAGGAGATAAAGTAGATTCTTCTCTTTTGTTCCTTGATGAAGGGACTTAGTTTAAAAACTCGTCTTTTTTGGAGAGGTCTTTATTTAGGGTTCCATAAATACACAATTAACCTTTACCCTCGTCTTTCCCTCTCTAGTTCTCATTGTGAAATAGAAATAAATGATGCTTTCACAGATGCTTAGAAGGACAGATGTGAAACAGAAGTACATGTCATATATGTTCCTAATTGTGACATTGATAAAAAAAACTTCAAGGCTCAGGTTGAAAATTTCTCACCAAAAAAACTGTATATGACTTAATTATGTTCAGATATATTGCAGAAAATAATAAATGAGTATTTCTAATTAACTTTGGGTTGATTACCAATGTTCTTATATATCTGAATGATAAATTTGTATTATCTACTGAGGATATTTAAGAATAAAGAATTCTTAAAAGTGTTCTTTGTTAAACTGTCTAAGCAGTTAAGAGAGCAAGTAGTAATAACACTATGAACTCACACTCCCAGTGTCTATCATCGTGTTTTCCTGGTGCTGCACTTGTTTGAAGGTTATGATCCTGTCTCAGAAAATGTAGTCTTGCTCACCCATATCTATAAACTTAGCCATCTGTCAATTTACAAGTACCTTAAATATAGTTTGTTACAAAGTAATTTTCATGTGCACATAACCAATTAGAATCATTTAGCTGGAAGGAACCTTAAGAAGTGATTTTTAAAATGTTACAGTTAAAATGGTGCAATTAAAACTAGCCGTGGCAGTAAAGGTGTAGTTTGTGCTAAGAATAAAGGCCCCTGGCACAGCTGAGGGTTCCTTGTAGTGTACATGCGCGGTCAGCTCTGAGGTGGCTGAACAGATTATCTCATTTGTAGAGCTGTTTTCAAATTAATGTTTAATTATGCAAGTAAATGCATGAATAAATTATCCTTATCAAGAATATTAAAACTAGAGGTCAGGCTAAAGTTGCTTGTGACTACCACTTTTAATCCCAGTATCTTCCAAGTTTCCAGAAACCTCTTTGGTTTAGTTTTTCAAATCTTTTTTTTGTACCTATGTTTGTGTGTGTGTGTTAATACTCCAGGAAACTTTTAAATTTAAATACTCTCACCTGAGTGTTACTTTGTTTCTAATTCTTTTTTTCTCTTAATTTTTTTTTTTTATTAAATCACAACTGTGTCCATTAATGTGTTTCTTTGTTTCTAATTCTTATGTTAGCGTTCTTATTCCTTCTGATGACTCTTAACTTGGTGTGCTGCCCGGTAGGAGTTACAAAAAGAAAAGGTTTTGAAATCATTTTTTTCTATCAGGATCTAATCATCTGAAATGAATTCCAGACCAAAACTCTTATTACCTCTTTGTGAACAGGCCATCAGTGACCTCTTGTCTGCCTAACCCAATGGACTGTTTTTATATCTTAATTGCTCTGTGGCATTTACTGTTTGTAATCCTGCCCCATCCCCCTCGTCTCTTCTTCCTTCACTTCTGGTCACTGCACCCTTATTTGATACTCCTCCTTTTCTGGCCATTCCTTAGGCTCTTTTACTGCTTCCCAACCACCTACCACTCGGTTCACGTGCCCCACATCCAAACTTCCAGTCCTTCTCCCACCCTACACTAAAAGTTACAGAGAGCGGCCAGCTCCAGTCTGCGTGTGAGGGTCCTGCTGCCGTCTCACGCTGCCGTTTCCCAAACAGAATCCTTTCTTTCCCACACCCCCCGTAATTCCCTGCAGTCTTTGGGACACTTTCTACCCAATAGGCCAAACCAGAAACTTGAGCGTTGTGGTAGATGCCTCTCCCTTCTTCACCAATACCTGACAGGAAGACTTAGCATCATCTTCTTGATAGATCTCACATTACTTCTCTGTTCTTATTTTCCTTTTAAAAAAGGGGAAAGAGTCAGAGCTGTGTAACAGGGAGAGCAGAGAGCTGAGTACATGATTTTCTTTTAATATTCTGTTGTGGAAGTGTGTTTGTGAAGTGGATTCTAAGTAGATGTTTTGCTGTAACTCTTTATTGGGCTATCCCAATAGTTACTTTAGAGTTTACGGTATGGTAAGGTTTGTAGTATCATTTATCACAGTCTACCTTTAAGGGATATTGTACTGCTTAGTATGAGAACCTTACAGCAATATACTTTCATTTCTTCCCAACCATCCTTTGTTTATTTACTTATTTATAGGCAAGTTCTTGCTCTGTTGCCTACGCTAGAGTGCAGTGGCACCATCCTAGCTGTTTGCAACTTCAAAGCCCTGCGTTCAAGCAATCCTCCTAAGTAGCTGGGGCTGTAGGCATGAGCCATCACAAATGGGTAAATTTTTTTATTTTGTTGAGATGGAATCTTGTTCTTGTTCATGCTGGTCTCAAACACCTGGCTTCATGCAATCCTCTTGCCTTAACCTCCCAGAGTGCTAAGTGAAGGATTATAGGTGTGAACCACTGTGTGTGTGTGTTTTAAAATAGGTTTATTGACAGATCATTGACATATAACACTTGTATATATTTAAGATACATAATTTGATGTTTTGATATACATTGTGAGATGATCACCACAATCAAGCTAAATAACGTTTCTACTCTGTTCAGTTACTACTATGTGTGTATTTGTGTGTGTACTGTGAAAAGATCTAAGACTTACCTCTTAGCATATTACAAACCTAGTACGGTATTGTTGACTATGGTTACCACACAATGCATTACAGCTCTAGAAGTTCCATCATAGGTAACTGAAACTTTGTACACTTAACCCAACATCACCTCCTTTCCCCGTCCCCCCAGGCTCTGGCAGTTACCACTCTTTGCTTTTATGAGTCTCACTGTTTTAGATTCCAAATATAAGTGAGACCACACAGTATTTGTCTTTCTGTGCCTGGCCTCGCTCATTAAGTGTGATGTTCTCCTGCTTCATCCCTGTGGTCACAGTGGCAGGATTTGCCCCCTTTTAAAGGCTGAGTAATGTCCACATGCATTTGCGTGTGTCCATTCATCTGCTGAAGGACATTTGGGTCGTTTTTGCATCTTGCCTGTTGTAAATGATGCTCCAGTGAAGGTGTAAGTGCAGATGCCTCTTTATGACCCTGCCATCAGTTCCTTTACGTAGGTACCCAGGAGTGAGACTGCTAATTCGTGTGGTAATTCTACAGCTACTTTTAGTTTTCTGGGGAACCCTCATACTGTTTTTCATAGTGGTTTTGCTAATTTACATTCCCACCTGCAATGTGCGAGGATTGCCTTCCTCTGCATCCTGCAGACACTTGTTGTCTGTTGTCTTTTTGTTGGTAGCCACTCCATCAGTGGTGAGGGGACATCTCGTCATGGTTTGATTGGCATTTCCCTGGTGACAGAGAAGCTGAGCACCTTTTAGTAGGTCAGGCAAACCTCAGACAGGCACACTCAGTTCCAGATGCTGCAGTAATCCACGTATCACAGGAAAGCGTCTTTTTGGTTTTCCAATGCATATAGAAGTCATATTTACACTATGTAGGAGTCTGTTCAGTGTGAATGCATTATATCTAAAAAATGTGTATTTAATTTAAAAACACTTTATTGCTGAGCAGTGCTAATGGATCATCTCAGTCCTCAATGAGTTGTAATATTTTTGCTGGTGGAGGGTCCAGTCTCATTGCTATTGGTGCTGACTGACCAGAGCGGTGGTTGCTGAAGGCTGGGGAGGATATGGCAATTTCTGAAAATAAGACATAGTGAAGTTTGCCGTGTCTGTTGAACTCTTCCTCTCACGAATGGTTTCTCTGTAGCACGTGATGCTGGTTCACCCCTCTCCCCCCTTTCCCCCCGCACAGAACTTCTTTCAGAATTGGAGCCAAGCCTCTCACACTCTGCTGCTGCTCTATCACCTGCATTTGTGATATTTTGCATCACTTGTGGTCATTTCCCTAGCGCTGACAGCATCTTCATCTACTCTTCCTGAGTAGACTCCATCTCATCAAACCATTTTCTTTGTTCCTGAGTAAGCAGCAGGTCTCTCTCCGTGACAGTTTCACCCTGAGGGTGCAGTGCTTCAGTCACAGCTTGCAGCCCTCCTGCTATTTCCATCACCTCTGCAGTGACTTCTTACGCTACTCTTAACCCCCCCATCAAGTGTCATCTGTGAGAGTTGGAATTACCTTCTTCTGAACTCCTGTTGACGTTGATATTTGGACCTCCTCCCATGAATCACAGGTGTTCGTAATGTCATCTAGAATGGTGAATCCTTTCCAGAACGTTTTAAATTTACTTTGCCCAGATCCATCATAGGAAACACTGTCTGTGGCAGCCATAGCCTTACAAAGTATAGCTGTTCTTGTGCGACTTCATAGTCAAAATGACTCCTTGATCCATGGCTGTGGAGTGGATGCTGTGTTTGCAGGCGTGAAAACAACATTCACTTCCTTGGACCTCTTCACAGCGCTGTTAGGTGACCAGGTGCATGACTAATGAGCAGCAGCATTATGAAAGGAGTCTTTTCTTCCAAGCAGTAAGTCTTATTAGGGGAGTTAAACTATTCAGTAGACCTTGCTGTGAGCAAATGTGCTGTCGTCCACACTTTGTGGCCCCATTTACAGAGCGCAGGCACAGTAGAGGTAGCATAATTCCCATGGGCCCTAAGATTTTCAGAATTGAAAATCTTTAAGCTGAGATTGAAAAAGCTGAGCATTGGCTTCAGCTTGAAGTCACCATCTGTATTAGCCCCTAACAAGCCAGTCAGCCTGTCTTTGAAGCTTTAAAGCCAGGAACTGACTTTCTCTTCTCCTGCTATGGAAGTTCCAGATGGCATCTGCTTCCAGTGCAAGGCCATTTTGTGTACATTGAAAATCTGCTGTTCAGTGTGGCCACATGTTAGCTGGAGCTTCTATAGCTGAGGCAGCTTTTACATCAGCACTGGCTGCTGCGCTTTGCCCTTGTATGCTATGGAGAGTACTTCTTTCCTTAAGCCTTAGGGACCCACCTCTGATGGCTTCTGACCTTTTTAATGCAGCGTCCTTACTTCTCTCAGCCTCCACAAAATTGAAAAAAAGAGTCAGGGCCTTGCTCTGGATTAGGTTTTGGCTTAAGGGAATGTTATGGCTGGTTTAATTGTCTCTCCAGATCACTAAGACTTTACCGTTATCAGTAATAAGTCTGTGTTGCTTTCTTATCATTGTGTGTTCACTGGCGGTTTCATTAAGGAATTTTATTTTACTTTGACTTAACAACTTTGCTGACTGACACAAGAGGGCTGCCTTCTTTTGCTCTGTTTAGCTGGCAACATGCCTCCCTCACTAGGCTTAGTCATTTCTAGCTTTTGATTTGAAATGAGAGACACATGACTGTTTGTTCCACTGGAACACTTAGAAGTCACTTTAGGGTTATTAATTGGCCTAATTTTAATGTTGTTGTGTCTCAGGGAAGGGGACGGTCTGAGGAGGAGAGAGATGCTAGAACAGCTGATGGGTCAGGTCAGAACATACACATTTATTAAGTTAACTTTATATAGCTACAGTTTGTGGTACCTCAAAACAATTACAGCACTAACATCAAAGATCACTCATCAGGGCGGTGCCTTGTGGCTCAAAGGAGTGGGGCGCCTGCCCCATATACCGGAGGGGGCGGGTTCAAACCAAGCCCCAGGCAAAAACTTAAAAAAAAAAAAAAAAGATCACTCATCACAGATCACCATAAGAGATATCATAATGATGAAAAAGTTTGTAAGATTGCAAAAATTACCAAAGTACGACACAAAGACATGGAAAATGGTGCTAACGGACTTGCTTGTGGCAGGGTTGCCACAAACTTTTAAGTTATAAAAAACTGATTATCTTAAGCACAATAAAGGGAGGCATGGATGTGCACCTGTTGGCCATTTGTATGTCTTCTTTGAGAAGTATTTATTCTGGTCCTTGGCTTATTTTTTATTTTGGCTATTTTTACTTCTGGTTCCAAGTTGTATGAATTCTTATATATTTTAGATATTAACCCCTTATAAGGCATATGGTTTTCAAATATTTTCCCCATTCCATAGGTTGCTTTTTCATTCTATCAATCATTTTTTGCTTTGCAGAGGGTTTTTAGTTAGATGTACTCTCACTTGTCTACTTTTGGTTTTACTGATTTGCTTTTGGTGTTGGCCAGAAAAATTATTTCCAAGGCCAATGTCAAGGAGGTTTTCCTTTATGGTTTCTTTAGGAGTTTTCTTCAGATCTTATGTTTAAGTCTTTAATCCATTGGAGTTGATTTTTTGTGGATTTTGCGTGGTAGGGATCCAGTTGCACTCTTCTACACGAGCGGATCCCATTTCCCGTCACCAGTTATTGAAGAGAGTATCCTTTCCCCATTGTGTGTTCTTGGCACCCTGGTTGGAGATCAGTTGACTGTGCATGGATGGATTTATTTCTGGGTTCTCTATTCTACTTTATCTATTTCTCTGGTTTTATGTCAATACCATACTATTTTGATTATTACTGTTTTGTGGTGTAATTTCAGGTTATGAAGTGTGATATCTCTGGCCTTATTCTTCTTGCTCAAGATTGCTTTGGTTATTCTGGATCTTTTGTGGTTCCATATGCATTTTAGGATTGTTCTTCCTATGTAAAAAAATGTCATTGGAATTTTGATAGGGATTGCATTGACGGTGTAGATTGCTTTGTGTATTATGGACATTTTGACAATAACCAGTCTTCCAGTCTGTGAACATGGGCTATCTTTGCATTTGTTGATGTCTTTAATTTTCCTTCGTCAGAGTTTTATAAGTTACAGAGTGTAAGTTTTTTGTCTTTTTAAGTTGGTTTCTAAGTAATGTTGCTGCTACTAAGCAGTATTACTTTTCTTTTTTTTTTTGTAGAGACAGTTTCACTTTGTTGTCCACAGTAGAGTGCTGTGTCGTAACACAGCTTACGGCAACCTCCAACTCCTGGGCTTAGGCGATTCCCTTGCCTCAGCCTCCCGAGTAGCTGGGACTACAGGCATCTGCCACAACGCCTGGCTGTATTTTTATTACATTTTGGCCAGGGCTGGGTTTGAACCCACCACCCTCCACCCTCAGTATATGTGGCCGGTGCCCAGCCCACTGAGCCACAGGCACCAGCCCTAAGTAGCATTACTTTTGTTGCTAATGTAAGTAGGATTTTTTTGTTAATTCTTCTTTTGGATAGCTCATTGTTAGTGTATAGAAAATCCACCAATTTTATACATTAATTTCATAGCCTACAACTTTACTGAATTCATTTTGAGTTCTAATGAAGTGTGTGTATAATTTTTGGGTTTTTTACACATATGATCATTTCATCTATATATAGAGATTTTACTTCTTCCCTTCTGATTTGGATGGCTTTTTTTTTTCCTAGCCTGATTGCTCTGTCTGGGACTTCCAGTACTCAGTAGCAGTAGCAGTAGCAGGAATGGGCATTCTTGCACTCCTCCATATCCTAGAAGCTTTCAGTTTTTCCCCATTGATTATGATGATAGCTGTTGGGTTTTGATATATTGCCTTTATTATGTTCAGGCAGGTTTCCTCTACATCATTTTTATTGAAAACCTTTTAACCTGAGAGGATGTCAAATTATCATGTTTTTTTTTCTTTAATTTCATTAGTGTATCACATTGATTGATTTTGATATGTTTAACCATTCTTTCTTAGGGATAAATTGTTTCCACTTGGCAATTGTTTATGATCCTTTTAATGTGCTTGTTGAGGTCTGTTTGCTTGCACTTCTTGAGGATTTTTGCATCTGTATTCATCAGGGATATTGGCCTTGTAGTTTCTTTCATTGTTTGCCTTTAGACTCTGGGTAATACTGGCCTCATGAGTTTAGAAGTTTTTCTTCTTCTTCCCTTTCTGGAAGAGTTTAATTTTCTGTGAATGTTTGGTCTAATTCACCTGTGAAGCCATCGGTCGTGGGCTTTTCTTTGTTGGAAAGCTTTTGATTACTGAGTCAATCTCCTTGTTTTTGGTCTGCTCAGGCTTTCTGTTTCCTCTTGTTTCAGTCTTGGTTGGGTTTATGTTTCTAGGAATTTATCCATTTCTCGTAGCTTATTCAATTTGCTGGCATATTTATTCACAGTAGTCCCTTATGATCTTTTAAAAATTTCTATACTGGGCGGTGCCTGTGGCTGAAAGGAGTAGGGTGCCGGCCCCATATGCCAGAGGAGGTGGGTTCAAACCTGGCTCCAGCCAAAAACCACCAAAAAAAAAAAATCTATATTGTTGTAATGTCTCCATTTTCATACTTTATTTGAGTCTTCTCTCTTTTTTTCTTAGTCTAGCTAAAAATTTGTCTCATATATATATGTATATACATATATGTACATATATGTGTATATATATATATATATATTTATTTATTTATTTTTTTTTGCAGTTTTTGGCCACGGTCGGATTTGAACCTGCCACCTTTAGTATATGGGGCCAGCGCCCTACTCCTTGAGCCACAGATGCCACCTTGTAATTTTTATATTTTAAAAAACCCAAGTGTTACTTCTGTTGATTTATTTCCTAATTTTTTTTATTCTCTATTTTAGTTTATTTTTTGCTTCAATCTTTGTTATTTTTCTGCTAACTTTGGTTTAGCAAAATTTTAAAGTCAACCTTAAATTGTAAACTTAGGTTGTTTAATTGAGATCTTTCTTTTTTTTTTTTCTTGAAACAAAGTCTTACTTGTCACCCTAGGTAGCATGCTGTGGTGTCATAGCTCACAGCAACCTCAAACTTTGGGCTCAAGAGATTCCTTTGCCTTAGCCTCCCAAGAAGCTAGGACTACAGTCACTTGCCATAATGGCTGGCTAGTTTTTTGTTTTTTTTTTTTTTTTTTTTTTTTTAGTAAAGACCAGGTCTTGTTCTTGCTCAGGCTGATCTCCCAACTCCTGAGCTCAAGCAATCCACCCACCTTGGCCTCTCTGAGTGGTAGGATTATAGGTATGATCTGGTGAGATCTTTGTTTTTCAATGTAAGTATCTACTATTATATACGTCTCTGTTAGTATAATTTTGCTGCAGCCCATAAATTTTGATAAGTTTCATTTTGTTTTTCAAAATTTTCTTTTGATTTTATCTTTTCTCCAATTTTCTTTTTTTAATTAAATCATAACTTTGCACATTGTTGCATTTATGCGGTTCAGTGTACTGATTTGATATACAATGTGAAAAGCTTACATTGAACTAAGTAACACATCCATCACAATTATATTCTTTTCTTAATAGTTTTGAAATGTACCATTGCATCATACACATTAGGTGAGGTTCCCCCCAAATACCCTCCCTCCTTCTACCTCATTCCCTTCCCTTCTCTTCCCTCTCTCTCCTCTTCTCTTCTACTTTCTGGAATATAGGTATGTTTTACCATTCATATGAATGTGTAGGTGCTATATATTGATTTCATAGTAGTATTGAGTACATTGGATACTTTTCCGTTCTTGAGATACTTTACTAAGAAGAATATGTTCCAACTCCATCCAGGTAAACATAGAAGATGTGAACTCTCCATATTTTTATGGTTGCAAAGTATTCCATGGTATATATATACCACAATTTGTCAATCCATTCATGAGTCAGTGGGCACATGGGCTGTTTTCATGTCTTGGCAATTATGAATTGGGCTACAATAAACATTCTGGCTGATGCTATTTCAGTGATTGCTATAGGCCAGTTCTTTCTGATTTGAGTCTAGGAAGGTGGCGTGTTTCCAGGTATTGGTCTATTTCCTTTAGGTTTTCATATTTCTGGAAATAGAGTTTTTTGTAGTAATCATTGAGGATTTCTTTAATTTCGGAGGTTTCTGTTGTTATTTCCCCTTTATTGTTTCTGATAGATGATAATAGAAATTTTACTTTTCTTTTTCTGGTTAGGTTGGCCAAAAGTTTATCAATTTTATTAATCTTTTCTAAAAAACAACTTTTTGTTTCATTGATCTTCTGAATGATTTGTTTTGTTTTGAATTTCTTTTAATTCTGCCCTTAATTTAGGTTATTTCTTGTCTTCTGCTGGGTTTGAGGTTGGAATATTCTTCCTTATCCAGTTGCTTCAGATGATCCATTAAGTTCTTGGCTTCGTCTCTTTGTGTTTTCTGTGTGATGGCTTCCAAGGGTATAAATTTCCTCTTACGACTGCCTTTACAGTATCCCTCAGGTTTTGATAATTTTTGTTTTCATTATCATTTTATTCCATAAATTTGGTGATTTCCTTCTTAATCTCGTCTTTGTCCCACCTATCATTCAGCCTGCTATTATTTACTTTCCATGATTTTGAGTATGAAGACTCTTGTTGCTCTTGAGTTCAACTTTTATTCCGTGTTAGTCTGAGATACAAGGAATAATTTCTATTCTTTTAAATTTGCTGAGGTTAGACTTATGTCCTAGGATATGATCAATTTTGGATGATGACAAGTGGGCTAATTAGAAGAATGTATATTCAGTTTTATTAGGATGAAATGTTCTATAGAGGTCTGTTAAGTCCATTTGTTCTAGGGTCAGGTTTAAGTCTAATATTTTTTTGTTTACTTTCTTTTTGGAGAATCTATCTAAAACTGTCAAAGGGGTGTTAAAATCTCCCACTGTTATAGTGCAGGAAGATATCAAGTTGTTCCTATCCATTAGGGTTTGCTTTATAAATTGAGGAGCATTCTGGTAAGGCACATAAATGTTAATTATCGAAATCGCTTCATTTTGGTTATTTCCCTTGATAAATATGTAGTGACCATCCTTACCTTTCTTTATCTTTGTTGGTGTACAACAAAGCTAATTGTATCTGCAAATAAAATTGCAACCCTGCTTTTTTCTGGTTTCCATTTGCCTGTATTATAGATGTCCATCCCTTCACTCTGAGTCTATTTTTATCCTTTAAGGTAAGATGAGATTCTTGCATGCAGCAGATATCTGGTCTGTGTTTATGTATCTAGTCAGCCAGTCTCTGTCTCTTTAGAAGAAAATTTACACCATTCACATTAATTGAGAGAATTGATAAGCCTGATTGTGTTTTGGGTGTCATGTTTTTCAGATGTCCAGTGGACATTTTTAATTTTTTCACCACTGTGGAAGTTGGGTATTGCTCTAAAATTTCTTAGTGAGTTCACGTTGATGGTAGACTGTTGTGCTGGTCATTATGGAGGATGGGTCTGAGAATATCCTGGAGACCTGATTTAGCTGGATATAGGATCCTGGGCTCAACATTATGTTGTTTTAGGAGATCAAAGGTCAATGACCATCCTCTTCTGGCTTGAAACATTTCAACTGAAGATCTGCAGTCATTCTGATATTTCTTCCTTTGTAGGTGATGCTTTTTTTACATCTGGCTGCTTACAGAATTTTCTCTTTCATCTTTACTTTGGCAAAGTTAATCACAATGTGTGTAGGGGATGCTTTATTTGGATTGAGGCTCGCTGGGGTTCTGAAACTGTCTATTATCTGAGCAATGCTTGGGAAATTCTCCATCGTAATCTCATGGAGTAGGGCATCTGTACTTTTAGGACTACCCTCTTCTCCTTTGGGAATTCCTATAAGATGAATGTTTGATCTTTTGGAGTAATCCCACAACTCTCTCAGGGAATGATCAGTTTTTGCTTTCCATTGTCTGCCTCTTTGAGTGTTCAAAAATTTTATCTTCAGTTTCAGAGATCCTTTCTTGTACCTGGTCACCTCTAATACTGAGGCATTCTACTGTACTTTGGTGCTCCTTGACTAACTTTTTCATTTCCTTGAGCTCTGCTATCTCTTTTCTCATTATGCCCATATCTTTGTGACTTTGTCTTTGAATTCATTAATTTCTTGACACAACTTTAGAACTAGTCTTTGGATTTCAATTTCTTAACTCTTCTTCCATTCTGTTTTTCTTATTTGCCATCCATATTCTGAATTCTCTTTCTGACATTTCAGCCATTTGTTTAGGCATGGCATCTTCAGTTGTATCTCCTTTGTTGTTCTTTGGGGGGTGTGTGTGTGATTTACCATGGTTATTCATATTGCCAGAGTTCTTCTGTTGGTTCCTCACCATGGTTATTTTCCAGTGTTTGGTTATTAGAACTGGTAGAGTGAGATGGAATTGGGAGTCCCAGATAGTAGAGATAATCAGACTCTTACCAAAGCCCTAGGCCTTGTAGTTGTGGTTTAACTTCTACAACCTTACAAGGGCCCCTTTTAGGGGGCAGTGCCTGTGGCTCAGCGAGTATGATGCTGGCCCCATATACTGAGGGTGGCAGGTTCAACCTGGCCCGGGCCAAACTGCAACAACAGAAAAATAGCCAGGCATTGTGGCGGGTGCCTATAGTCCTAGATACTTGGGAGGCTCTGGCAAGAGAATCACGTAGCCCAAGAGCTGGAGGTTGCTGTGAGCTGTGACACCATAGCACTCTACCATGGGGGATCAAGTAAGACTCTGTCTCTAAAACAAACAAACAAAAAGCACCTTTCAGAATTTTGGCTGGAGAACCTACTTAGTGAGATAGTGTAAAGCAGCTCTTTTTTGATATCAGCCAACCTCTACCCAATGCTGAGAAGCCACAATATTAGGTTTAAATCTCAGCTGTGAAGAGATACAGACAGCTGCAGTACCTAGCCCACACACGTCAGTTCTTTTCCACTACAGAACTTTGAAAGTTAACCTCAGAGTTTCCCCTGGTGGACAGCCCCAGACACAAGTTCACATGAAATTGTTTCAGGCAGTGCAAACCTTGCTCAACAGAGAGAGACCCAAGGGTCTCCAGTAGCACAATTTGAGCCAGAGATCCATGCCCCATCTGTCAGACTCAGTCCACACTATTGTCTGCATCTCTGCTCACAGGCCCAATTGGAGCCCAGGACCACGCCTCCACCCTCCGGTCTCAGTCCACACCCAGCAAGCCTCTGCTGGCTGGCTGTGTTGGAGTCCCGGGACCATGCTTCGCTTGCAGCTCTCAGTCCATACCCAGCAGGCCTCTGCTTGCTGGCCTGGCTGCAGTCGGGACCGCGACCCCACACACAGGTCTCAGTCCACTCCTGGAGGCTTGCCAGCTCAGTTGGAGTCAGGGGCCCTTGCCCTCAGGTCTCCGTCCACACCCAGCAAGCCCTGCCTACTGAATTTACTCCACACGGGTCAACCAGTCTCCCACTGTGGGTGCCATCAGAGCCAAGGGTTCTGCACCCACTCCTGTCAGACACAGCCCAAACTAAGGGTCAGAAGCACCACTGGCTGGGTGAAGTCATAACCAGGGGACTACTCCTCCCACTGAGTGTCCCTTTCTTCCCACACCCCCTTTCTGTCCTACTAGTCACAGATTCCTTCCTGGTAGTCGGGGGTCCACACTATGCCTAGATCCCTCAGGAATAGAGTAAACACTTTGTGCTCTGCAGGGGGCAGAACTTAAGACCATGATGCAAGGGGGAAGGGTGGACTAGGAGTTTGGAATTGTGGGAGAAAATATTTGATCAATTTTATGCTTGGTGGGGTGGTGTCTAGGTTCACAAGTGGGACCTCCCTGGAGAAAGACCTGGTGTTTAGTGGCTTTCTCCAGTGAGGTAAAACAAGAGGTCTTTTGTTCCCTGCTCCATGGCAGAGAGCCCATGGTGGGTCTCCCCCTTTGGCAAGGGGTCTCCCATCCTCTAATTATTAGGCTTTGTACCTGTAATTTGTTTTCTTGAATGCTCTTCCTTGGGAGTCACAGCTTGCCAAACTTCTTTCTTGGCTCAGCTTCTCACCTTTGGCTTCATAGAGTCTGATTCTGTCCAGTTTTTCTCTCTCTGGTTAGGAGCCTCTGTTGAGGCTTGCTACCAGCCAGCTCAATTTTCTTTTGATTTCATCTTTTACCCAATGGTTGTTCAAAGTATATTGTTTAGTTTCCATGCTTTAGTGAATTTTTCTAATTTCTTTCTGTCATTGATTTCTAATTTCATTTCATTGTGGCCTGTGAAGATAGTTGGTATGATTTCAATATTCTTAAATTTGTTGAGAATTGTTTTGTGTTCTAGCATGTGACCTATCCTGCAGAATGTTCTAGGTGCCCTTGAGAAGAGTGTTTATTCTGCTGCTGTTATGTAGAAGGTTCTTTGTGTATCTGTGGGGCCCATTGTTCTATACTGTCACTCAAGTCGGTAGTTTCTTCATTGATTTTCTGCCTGGATGTTGTGCTTGTCAAAGTGGGCATTGATAACTCTCAGTGTTATTATATTGCTGTTAATTTTTCCCTTAAGATCTGTTAATATTTGTCTTACATATTTAAGTACTTTGATGTTGGATGTATAAATCTATAATTATTATATCTTCCTGTTGATTTGAAATTTTTAGTCATTACATAATGGCTCTTGGCCTCTTGTGACTTTTTTCTTTCTATTTTCTCTAATATAACTATCACTACCCTGTTCTCTATTGGTTATCATTTGCAAAGAATATCTTTTCCCATTCCTTTACTACTAACCTATATATGTTTTATATATAAAATGAATCTTGTAGACTGCACATTGCAGGTTCTTTTTAAAACATCTCTTCAGCTCCTCTATGCCTGTCGATTGAGAACTTAATTCATTTACATTAAAGTAGTTATTGCAATACGAGGTAAGCATCTTCTATTTACATTTTGTTATTTTCTGTATGTTTTGCAGTTCTTCTGTCCCTCTGTTTATCTCTTACTATCTTCTTTTATCTTATAATTATTTTGTAGTGGTTTGATTTGCTTCTTTCCTCTTTATCTTTTTTATTTCCACTATACGTTTTTCATTTGTATTTGTTGTTGTAACTTTTAATTTGCTAATGACTTAGGTTTAATTGCATGGAAACCTCTAATTCAGTGTTTTTCAGCCTTATTTATTTCATGGCATACTTGAACCTATAGTTAAATTTCTGTGGCACACTTAAATTTTGTTGATCAAATTTAAAAAAGTAAAAAAGAGTAAAAAAAAGAATATACTTAGTATGCTTTGAAATTCTTTCAAGAATGATTTAATTAGGACGGTGCCTGTAACTCAAAAGGGTAGGGCACTGCAGTGCTCCATATGCCAAAGGTGGAGGGTTCAAACCCAGCCCTAGCCCCCCCCCACAAAAAATTAATTAATCATCTTTAAAATTTTTGTGGCACACCTGAGATCCTCTCATGGCACACTGGTTGAAAATCACTACTGTACACTTACTTATTCTACCCCCTCCCATAACTTCATGTTTTTAAAGTCAGAGTGTACTTCTTTTCTACTGTGATTCAATAGGCAAATTCTTTTTTTTTTTTTAGACAGAGCCTCAAGCTGTCCCCCTGGGTAGAGTGCTGTAGCATCACAGCTCACAGCAACCTCCAACTCCTGGGCTCAAGCGAGTCTCCTGCCTTAACCTTCCATGTAGCTAGGACCACAGGTGCCCACCACAATGCCTGGCTGTTTTTTGGTTGCAGCCGTCATTGTTGTTTTGGCGGGTCCGGGTTGGATTCGAACCCACCACCTTAGGTGTATGTGGCTGGCGCCTTAGCCACTTGAGCCACAGGCGCTGAGCCAATAGGCAAATTCTTATGGTTATATTTATTCTTCATACTTTTGTTCTCTGAGTTTTTATATTAGAGTCACAGGTAATTGAGTATCACTATTACAATGTCATTTTATTCTGTATTTGACTATACTGTATTTATTTTTACCAATGAGATTTATATTTTCATGTGGTTTCATATTGCTGGTTGGCCTGTTTTTGATTACACACGAGGAACTCCTTTAAGGATTTCCCATAAGACATTCCTGACCTCAAGAGATCTTCCTGCACTGGCCTCCTGGAGTGTAGGGATTACAGGAATGAGCCACTGCACCTGCACTATTTTTTATTTGGGAGTCTATGGGTATCTTGAGTCAGTATGTCTATTTTGCTCCCCAGATATGGAATGTTTCATTTATTTCTTTAAATAAGCTTTCAGTCTCTATCTCTTTCCTCCTTTTGGGACAATTTCAGTTCATATGTTGGTTTACCTGATGGTGTCTTGTACAAGTTTTCTAGACTTTCTTCACTTTTCTTCATTTTTTTTTCTTCTTCTCCAACTGGGTAATTTCAAAAGACCATCTTAAAGTTCAAGGAATCTTTCTTCTTGCTTGATCAAGTCTATTGCTGAAGCCCTTTGCCAAATTCTTTAGTGTAGTCATTGTATTCTTCAGCTTCTGAATTTATTTTGATTGTATTTTATATTTTTTATCTCTTTGTTGAATTTCTCATTTTATTCTTGTGGTTTTTTGCCAGATTTTGTTAAATTGTTTATGTGTGTTCTCTTGTAGTTTGTTGAATTTCTTTAAAGTAGTTATTTTGAATTCTTTGTGGACAGTATGTAGATCTCTGTTTCTTTGGTGGGGCGTTACTGATAATATGTGGTGTTTTTTCATGGTGTCATACTTCTTTCATTTTTCATGTTTCTTACATTCTTTTATTGGCCATATGTGCATTTGAGGAAGCAAGAAACAGTCATCTCTTCTAGACTTTATGGATTGTCTTCAGTAAGGAAAGACCTTTACCTGCAGGGGTTGAGGTCGTAAGTTACTGATGTGGAAGCCTTCAGGAGCATGATGTTGCCCCAGGCATAGTGGCATGTGAAGTGCCAATTGGGAAGGTGTGTGGGTTCAGGAATTAGCAGCAGGTGTGAAGCACTGGGAGTCAAGGTCTCTGGCAGGATCCAGGGCTAATTGTGAACATGCATTACAGGCCGTTGTAGATCTTGGGACTGGAATGCCTGCAGGGATGATGGCTGCAACAGGTCTAGTCTTGGTTGGGTATGAAAACTAAGCGGCAGTGGCTTAGTCAGCTGGGTTCACATAGGCAAAGTGACTGCAGTGGCTATTGGTTTCCTCAGAGGTAAAATCTACCGTGGTCCCCCTTGGAGCAGGCTACTGGTGATTGTGTTGGCACCACCATTTAGCTGATACTGGTAGCCCCCACCTGCTTTGTTTCTAGTAATTTCCAAATATCTCATCTATGCCAGTCTTCCCAGAGATCTTGGAGAGGGGCATGAAACTGAAATAGGTCTTTGGGCAAGCTGGGCAGCTGGTTGGTTGCTCACCTTGCTCTCCTTTTCCATCTGAGGGGAAAACCTGGACAGAGGGGATCCCTCTCAGTGTTTAACTGCGTTCCCCTGAGGGGATTGGATAATGTGGGCAAAAGGAAACTATTCTAATCTATTCTCTATTGGTATTGCTGTACCTTCTTAACTGGATTTTTGAGCTCTCCTAGAGCTATTTTCATTTGTGGGTATCTGTCCAGTTGTTTTTGTGGTCAGTCATGAGGGCTGGGGTCTGTGTTCTGCCATTTTGCTGATGACATTCTTATGCTACTGTTGTCATAGATTTTACTTCTGCATATATATGTAAACCCCATGTTGTCTTTTTCTTTTTTTAAAAAAAAAAAAGATCTTTTGAGGAGATTTAAAACATTTTAAGTCTTTTCTGTTTACCCACATGGTTATAATTTAGGCTGCCCTTAATATCTTTTAATATCTTTGTGTCCATCCAGATTTCCTTCTGACATCATTCTTCTTCTGCCTTTGACTTCCTGACTCTTTGTTTAACCTTGCCTGTGATGCAGGTCTGCTGGTAATGAATTTTTCAGCTTTTTGTATGGGTGAAATGTCTTTATTTTGCCTTATTTTTGAAAGTTATTTTGATTGGTATGGAATTTTAGATTGACCTTTGTCTTTCCTTCACTTTAAAAATATTGCTCCATCATCTCATTTGCATAGTCTTTGAGAGGAAATCTTCTGTGATCTCTATTTTTTAATGTAAATTTTTTTCTTATGGCAGCTCTAAAATTTTTTCTTTTAAGCTGTTTGATTATTATGTGCTTTGGTATAGTTTTCTTTAGATTTCCTGTTCTTTGAATTTATTGTGCTTCTTTGATCTGTAGATAGGTAATTTTCATAAAATTTAGAAGACTTTTAGCCATTCCTTTTTCCCCATCCCCTCTTTTCTCTTTCTTAGGGACTCTAATCACAATCACATCAGCCATTTGAAATTAAATCATAGTTCACTAATATTCTGTTCATTTTTTTCTTCGTTTTGCTCTCTGCATTTTATTTCTATTGTTGCATCTTTAAATTTACTAATTTCTTCATCTTCATTGTCTATTCTGCCATTAATCCCATCTAGTATACTTTTCATATCTTACATTGTAATTTTCCTGTGTAGAAGGTCAATTTCATGTTTTGTATCTTTCATGTCTCTTCTTTGCAAGTTTAACCTTTCTCTAGCTTTTTTTTAATTTTTAAATTAAATCATAGCTATGTGTATTAATGCAGTCATGGGGTACAGTGTGCTGGTTTTATATACAATTTTAAATATTTTTACCAAATTGGTTAACATAGCCTTCATGGAATTTTCTTAATTATTATGTTAAGACATTTACATTCTACATTTAGGAAGATTCACATGTACCCTTGTAAGATGGACCATAGGCATGATCCCACCAATCACCTTCCCTCCCCTCCCTCTCCCCCTTCCCCATATTCTTGGGCTATAATTGGGATATAGCTTTCATATGAAAGCTATAAATTAGTTTCATAGTAGGGCTGAGAACATTGGATACTTTTTCTTCCATTCTTGATATACTTTGCTGAGAAGAATATGTTCCAGCTCCATCCATGTAAACACAAAGGAGGTAAAGTCTCCATCTTTCTTTAAGGCTGCATAATATTCCATGGTATACATATACCACAATTTATTGATCCATTCATGGATCTATG
>NW_003852448.1:2937238-2997715 GCF_000181295.1 Otolemur garnettii
TTCACAACTTGATATAGGCCTGTTCAACATTCCACTTCCTTCTAGCTAAGTCTTGGAAGGTGGCATGCTTCCAAGTATTGGTCTATTTCCTTCAGATTTTCATATTTCTGAGAATAAAGTTTCTTGTAATATTCATTAAGGATTTTTTTAATTTCTGAGGGGTCTGTTGATAATTTGTTTTTACAATTTCTGATTGATGAAATTAGAGATTTTACTCTTTTTTTCCTGGTTAGGTTAGCCAAAAGTTTATCTATTTTATTGACCTTTTCAAAATACCAACTTTTTGATTTATTGATCTGTTGTATAATCCTTTTGTTTTTAATTTCATTTAATTCTGCTCTAATTTTGGTTATTTCTTTTCTTCTGCTGGGTTTTGGATTGGAATGTTCTTCCTTTTCCAGTTGCTTGAGATGTCCCATTAAGTTGTTAATGTCCTCTCTTTCTGTTCTCTTGAGGAAGGCTTGCAGTGCTATAAATTTCCCTCTTAGGACTGCCTTAGCAGTATCCCAGAGGTTCTGATAATTTGTGTCTTCATTATTGTTTTGTTCTAAAAATTTGGTAATTTCCTTCTTAATCTCTTCTCTGACCCACCTATCATTCAGCATAAGGTTATTTAGTGTCCATGTTTTTGTATGAGTCTGCAGATTCCTGTTATTACTGAGTCTAACTCTTATTCTATGATGGTCCGAGAAGATGCAAGGAATACTTTCTATTCTTTTAAATTTGCTAAGGTTAGACTTATGACCTAAGATGTGATTGATTTTGGAGTATGTTCCATCAGTCAATGTGAAAAATGTGTATTCAGTTTTGTTAGGATGAAATGTTCTGTAGATGTCTTTTAAATCCAAATGTTGGATGGTTAAGTTTAAATCTAAAATTTCTTAGCTCAGCTTCTTATTGGAGGATCTGTCCAACACTGCCAAAGTAGTGTTGAAGTTTCCGACTCTGATGGAGCTGGAAGAAATCAAGTTGCTCGTGCCTGTTAGAGTGTCTCGTATAAATTGAGGTGCATTCTGGTTGGGTGTATTGATATTTATAATTGAGTGACTACATAAATGAATACATATTGAGTATTACCCTTAACGAATATAAAATGGCCATCCTTATCCTTGCTTACTTTCGTTGGTTTAAAGCCTATTGTATCTATGAATAAAATTGCAACACCTGCCTTTTTCTGCTTTCCATTTGCCTGGAATATAGATGACCATCCCTTCACCCTGAGTCTATATTTGACTTTTAAGGTAAGATGGGATTCTTGTATGCAGCAGATATCTGGCCTGAGATTTTGTATCCAGTCAGCCAACCTGTGCCTGTTTAGAGGACAATTTAAGCCATTCACATTAATTGTGGAAGTTATAGGAGGAGGATAGGTCTGAGAATATCCTGGAGAGCTGGTTTAGTTAAGGCATATTTCTTCAACATGTGAATGTTATTCAAGTATTTAATTTCTCTATCATAGATGAAACTTAGTTTTGCTGGATACAGGATCCTGGGTTGAAAGTTGTTTCTTTTTAGGAGATTAAAAGTTGATGACCACCCTCTTCAAGCCTGAAAGGTTTCAGCAGAGAACTCTGCAGTCATTCTAATATTCTTTCCCTTGTAGGTTATGGTTTTCTTACGTAGGGCTGCTTTTAGAATTTTCTATTTCATATTAACTTTAGTGAAGTTAATTATGATGTGCCTGGGGGATGTCTTATTTGGGTTGAGTCGTTCTGGGGTTCTGAAACTGTCTGCTATCTGAATTTCAGAATCTCTTGGCATATCTGGAAATTTCTCTTTCATAATTTCATGAAGAAGAGCCTCTGTGTTTTGTGAAGCAACTTCATCACCTTCAGGGATTCCTATAAGGCGAATTTTAGTTTTCTTTGAATTATTCCAGTGGTCTCTCAAAGAATGATCCGTTTTTACTCATCATTTCTCTTCCTCTTTGAGTGCTTGGGTGTGTTCAGAAGCTATGTCTTCCATGTCAGAGATCCTTTCTTCTGCCAGCTCCATTCTGGTAGGGAGGGATTCTACCGTATTTTTCAGACCTTTGAGGGCTGCAAACTCTTACCTCAATGTGTCAAAATCTTTGGTCATTTTATGTTTGAAATCGTTGAATTCTTGAGACATCTTTTGAGTAATTCCTTAAAATTCCGATTCCCTCCTTTCCTCCATTCTGTTGATCTTATTTACTATCCAGACTCTGAACTCAGTTTCTGACATCTCAGCCATCTGTGTATGGATGGGATCTTCAGTTGCATCTGCCATATCCTTCCTTGGGGTGGTTGGTCTACTGTATTTATTCATGTTACTGGAGTTTTTCTGCTGATTCCGCCCCATGCTTAATTTACACCTTTTGGCTAGATGAGCAGATAAGGAGAAGTTGTGTTGGCAGCTCCAGGAATAGTGATTAACTAGCCCTTTGCCCAAAGACTGGGATTGGCATTGGTACCTTTTCTCCTAGAGCTTTGCCAAGGACCTATACAGTGCTATGGCCTGAGACACTGGGGGCCTCCTTGGTTTGGTGGGGCTAAATTGCTCTGTCTTGTTTTCAGCTGGTCTCTGTTCTACCCAAGTAAATCAGTTACGCTGGGTTGAAGTCTCAGCTGTGGAGAAATACCAGCAATTACGTCACCCTGTCCCCCACAGGCAACAATTGGAAAAGGAAAATCACACCTTCCCACAACCACACACACAGGGTACCACTTTGGAGAGTTCTCGGGTGATTGGCCCAGTTCAAGAGGTCCAAATCATTGTCCCATTCATCACTGGTCTCAGGTGGGGGTGTTCAAAAGACCTCTGGCAACTAGATAGCAGGGGTCTGCTGGCAGCTTGGGTATGACTGGCTCCAGTGCTTCGTGAGATCAGATGGACCAACCCAGCAAATAAATTAGTCTGGAAAGATTGATACCTCCTTCCCCACCTTGCACCTCTGTCCCACCCAGTCACTGATAACCCCACAGAGCTGTGACCCAATTCCCCACAATGAGCAGATGCCCCAGTGTTGCAGTAAGGGTCTCACAGAAAAGCGATGTGGCGAAGAATAAGCACGCTTATTGAAATTGTATTTTAAATAAAGGTGACCATCTGATCGCTCAGGCAAAATGGTGAGCTTCTTTATTTGCAGTTGGCTTATATAGGGAATTTTGTACATGAGCACAATGCAGCAGTGACCTCATTGATCCATTTAAACAGCTTATGACCACCCGCCCTGTAAGTAGCTCCTCCCTGGTAATCTAATAATCCACCCAACATACACCTTTAAGCATAACCCTTTCAACATAACCCAGTTTAACATAACTTAATGAAGAACATGTTGTCAGTTATTACTTTCTTTGATCTTATCTGATGAAGCCTGAGGCTATGGGGGAAAGAGACAATTTGAATGTATGTTCTACTGACCATGCCATTTGGAGGCAGTTACTTTGAATCTTTAAGCGAAGCATAGAGAAACTTCCTGGGCATATAGGAGTTTGTGTGCAAACCTCTGCTCCCATGTAGGCCTTAAGTCAGGGAGGGGTTTGCTGGAGCCTTTTATAAGGAATTCTCAGGCTGGACTTCTCAAAAGCCTTTCATGAGCTCAAGTTTCATCTGTGCCATTAGATACTTGTATGACATTACCATTCCCAGACCTGTTCAGCAGGTGACCTTCATCACTTACCACAGATCAGGAACCCAGACATGTCAGTAAGCAACCTTCGTCACTTACCATAGATCAGGAAAGGTTACTGATGGGTATCTGGCCAGTGTTCCAAAGGGCTTTCTCATAGGCCTTATAAAGTCAACCTTAATTCCTTAACGCAGTCTGGAAATGCTATTCCAGCAAAAGCCTTGTTCATGTTAGGCCTGCAACTAACCTGGCTACATGAGATTTTGCCTCAGTTTCTTAAGTATGCCTGCACAAAGTTTTTTCACTGCTCTCTCTCAAGCGGCTTTTTTGGCCAAAGGCATATAGACGTTTTGCGTATACCGCAGGGGTTTATGCCTGCCTGAGTCAGAGGGAGATCTATGTCTCTTCAGTCAGGTTGCAGTTCTCGGCAGCTATCCAGCAGGGGGAGGTGAGGCCTGACGACCTTGGGTGCTTAATGGAGGCTGGGGTGGTTCACTCAATTCCAGCCCCACCCCAGATTGATGTTGCTGGAGAACAGCACAACTTTGCAGAGTTTGTTTCTATCCTGAATATCAGACGCTGCTTGAGGTGACAGAAACCACGACTCTGTTCCAGGCAGCAGCAAGCAATTAGAGCTCACACTGAGCTGTCAGTTCCAGCCTCTGACTGCCTGCTGTTGTCTCAGCTATGATCACCTGGGGGCCCAGTGTGTCTTAGCCTCAGTGAAGCAGTCCTCTGGTTCAGCCCCACCCTGGGAGTCTGCGGGCTTTGCGCATGCATATTCTAGTCCCTGTGCTCCTTTTACTCACATCCCAGATCCGTCTGCCAGTGGCTGCCACTGGAGAAGGTACAGTGGCTTTCTCTGGTTGCCCAGAGAGACTGAGCATGTCTGTCTGGGATAGCCGCCCCAGGGGCATAAGCCTTATTGTTCCCACTGCTGCTGTTGTTCTATGCCTGGGGGCACCACCGCCACTCCTGTATGGTTCCCTCTCAGCTGACTGTCCTCTCCTTACTCCTGTGCCACAGAATCAGCACAGCTGAGCAAGGGCCCTTCCCCTGTCCACACCTCTTGAGAAAATGTCAAGAATGTGGACTCCATGGGGGACAGGCTTCCAGACCTTGGGGTCAGAGTAGAGGGGAGTGCTAGGAGTTCAGAGCTGCAGGTAGAGAGTATATACAGTTTTATGCCTGGCAGGAGAGTGCCATGGTACCCTAGTATGGGTAGTAGGTCCAGTTTTTAGAGAGTCTCTCCCGTGGGATGGAATGGGAGGACATTTAAACTCTGCTCACTTGTTTGTATGAAGTTTACTGTGAGCCCTTCTCATGGGGGAGGGGACTCCTGGTCCACTTGGCAATGGATTTAGTACCTTTTGTTTGTATGTTTGGGCTTGCAGCTTGCCTCAGCAGGGTTAATGTGCATTCTTCAACATTATCTCTTGGCTCAGCTCCAAAGCATTGGCTTACTTGCTAAACTTCTGTCTTTTAACTCTCCTTCTGGACGGGAGCCTCTGTGGAAAGCTGGCTGCAGTCCACTATCTTCCTTTCTCTAGCTTTTGAAATATGTATAAGCAATGTGGCTATACTGACTGTTTTAATTCATTCTGTCACCTGTGTCATTTCTGGGTTGTGTCCCCCACCACAAGTGTGAGCTGGTCACTTCTCTGCTAGGTTCCTGCTCTGTGCAGCTCTCTGATCACTGTTCCACCCTTATGCTGTATTTCTTTAACTCAGAGAGGTGACTGGAGCCCATCTCTGCTCTCGTCCTTAGGAGTAAACTGTGGTAATGGTGAGGCCTACCTTGTTTGTTTCTGGCCTTTCAGTGATTACTGTCCTTCACTGCCTCAAGTCCAGGGTCTTGAAAACTGTTATTTTGTATAATTTGTTCAGTTTTTCAGTTTATTCAGGCAGGAGGGGGAATATGGTCTCTTTTACTCCATCTGGACTGGCTCCTGAAGTCAATAAGCATATTTCTAATTGATATAATTTAACAAAAATATACTTGCACAGTAAAACTAGTCAAAGGTAAAGTCTTTGCTTTAGTCTCCCATTCCATCCCAAAAGTGGAACCTCACTTTAGTTTTTGAATGATTTTGTTTTACAATGACTAAAACAATTAGCGATAAGCCTGTTTATAGTAATCCTGTAATTAGTGATGGTTAAAAGTTATTGTAGATTTTATTATCTAAATACCTTTTAAGTCACATTTATTTTTTGACACTGTCTAAGCTAAATTTATTTCAAAAGTCTAGTTTAGAGGAGGGAATTTGAAAACCTACTTAATATAAAATTAATAATTTGGCTGGGTGTAGTGGCTCATTCATGTAACCCTAACACTCTGGGGGGCTGAGATGGGCAGATTGCTTCAGCTAAGGAGTTCAATACTAGCAGGAGTAAGAGCGAGACCTCATTTCTACTAAAAATAGAAAGCTAGCTAGGCACTGTGGCGCAGCCTTTTTGGAAGGCTGAGGCAGGAAGATCTCCTGAGCCCAAGAATTTGAGGTTGCTGTGAGCTGTGATGTTGCCACAGCACTCTAGGGTATCTCCAGGGTGACAGAGTGGAACTCTGTTTCCAAAGAAAATTCTTTTGATAATTTAAATGAATCAATGTTTGAGTTCAGAGGGAGAAAAGAAGTATGTTAATCCTAATGTTTCACCAAAGAACATTTAATCTATAAATTTGTTTTTATAACAAGATGTACATATTCTTTTTGGCATCCTTACATTAAAACCGTGGATATTCATGTCAGCCATTTGTGTCACATGTTAGCGTACCCAAGTATTGATAAAGTTACTTTAATAATCCCTTTATATGTCAAGTTTTATAAACTCTCTGAAACTACTTTTTTTTTTGAGACAGAGTCTCACTTGTCACCCTTCATAGAGTGCTGTGGCATCACAGCTCAAAGCAACCTCAAACTCTTGGGCTTAAGTGATTCTCTTGCCTCAGCCTCCTGAGTAGCTGGGACTACAGGCGCCCGCCACAATGTCTGGCTGTTTTTTGTTGTAGTTGTCATTGTTGTTTAGCTGACCTGACCCCATTTGTCAAACTACTTCTTACTGCTTTAGGAATATGAGTATTCTTGCTAAAAGTAGAAGTTGAAAGAACATAAATTCTATTGACTCATATTGTTTTGGAGAAACAAACTCTTTCTTAAATTGAGAGTTTAGTCTGTATGTTATTTCTCTTATAGGTACAAATAGAAAAAGATCATTATTGATGAAATTATGCATAAGACATTTTCAGTTGACTCCTAGTGGAGGAAGTTGATATTTGTCATGAAGATTGTTTTGTTATTGACAGATAATCCAGAGACAGTGTGGCTTAGTTAGTCGTATTTTAAAATTTGCTTTCCTAATATCCTTTTACCTTTGTACAGATATGTAAATTTTGAAGTTTATTTATATACTTTTAGAATAAGTATTAATTACATTAAAGCTTTATTTAAGCATGGCTACTTTTTTTAAGTGTTGGGACTTTAAATTTTAAAATTATAATTCATAGTTTAATTATTATCATGATAAAACTTGTCAGACAGAATTTTAGAGAAGTACTTACAGTTTCTTGCTGTTCAGTCTTTTAGAGTATTTTAAGAATTGAAGAATTGTATGTTGGCAAGAATAATCTTTCAGTCAGTCAACATCAGTTAGATTTTTAAAAATACTAAATCATTTGAGAAAACAGTATCTTTAGTACTATGAGCTAATATTTTTTTTCTAGTTCTTCAGTGCACTGTGGCAATAGGCTCCTACATTTCTGTTTATGAAGTCAACCTGAAATTTCCTTGGAACCAAAACACATCACAGTAGAGACTTTGGTTTGTGTATTGTCTGGGTGTTCCATATTTGGGCTTGACCCTGACTCTCAAGATACCAAGTTGAGTCCACTGAGCAGTCTTCATGAAAGCACTTTCTCTGTCCAGACATGCCTTCCATTCCTGTAGTGACTGTGTGCTTGTCCTCTGCCTTCACTCTGAGGTGGTGATGCCGTCAGAACAGAACATGGGTCATGTTCAGGGTGGTTGGATCACACATACCATATACAAGTAGTTTTCAAAGTGGAATTTGTGCATCCCCATGAAATCACAAAGTCACTGAACTGTGAAGAAAATATTAGAACTTATATTTATTGTTGTAGTTTTTAATGTCTTTGTTAAAAAGATATGTATATGATCAGTAAATAGTACATATATAGTTTATAAATAAATACATATAGATTGGACATAGGTGCTCAAATTTTGTTTTTCGTAATGGTAGTATATGATCAAGAGCATCTGAGGTAGGGTTTTATTCTGGGACCTATCACTTCCTTCATAAGTGAGCTTCATGGTATGCAAAATTGTGTGTATGTGTACATATGAGTGTGTTTCTTGGGAGAAGATCTGTAGCTCTCACCAGATTCTCAAAGGAGTGAGAAGGTATGAGAAGCTCTCACCAAATTATCTTTGGCTCTAAAGATCAAATAAACTACTTATTTGGGATATCTGGGCTGAAACCACTGAAGCTTATTTTAGTAGGACTATATCTTATTTATGGATGATTTTCTAGGCTAAATTAAATGGTATTTTCTTTGTAAAATAAAGTATGTAATTAGGTGTGTATTCCTCTTAACGAAGTAGAGTTATTTAAGACTTTTGCTGAAGAATTGCAGCCCAGATGGTCATCTTCTCTGTCTGGCAATGTTGCCTGATCTTTTGGTAGCTGGGTTTTAAGCTTTTTACAAAGGTGTTTTATTGTATGTTTTCATTAATCTTGTGTCTTCTAAAAGTGTTTTGCATATTGTTCTCTTTCAAATTCAAATACATTGCCCCTGGGTAGAAGTGACTACAGAAGAGCTACTTTTGAAATCTTTTGTGTTCTGCTGTTTCTGTAGGAGGGTTTCCAGTTGCTTCTTGGGAGGCCATCTCTAGTGGGCGATGGGATTGCTTTGGCGTGGGGGTGACAGTTAAGTTCAAAAGTGAACACCAGATAATGTGAAATTGAGTTTAACCCAAAAAATGTGCTACATAATTTTGTTTATACAGTTCTGTAGGCAGTTGCCAGCCAGTTGTTATTATTTCTTCCAGCCCTTTGTAGTTTAAATTTTATATAGTCCCTAAGCTCCATTTCTTCTCTGAAGAATGTTGACAATCTTACTGTCTCTTGACTGGTCACTTGGAATGATGTGACTTATTTACCTATCATGTAAAAAAATCCCACCATTCACATATTTTTCCCATTAAGTATTGGACCTGGGACACAAGTTCATTAAATAGAATGACTAAGCCATTTTTAAAAATAAGACATTTAAAAATGTGGATAGGTGAATTTAAATAACTTAAATGGATAGATAATATCATTCTACTGCATTTCCAGCTTTGCCCTTTACTCTACAAGCCTATAGCACTAAATTGAGACTAATACTTTTTTTCAGGAAAGGAAATGATCCTATTTATTTTTTCATTTATGTAATAAATATTAAGTATGTATAAGGGCATTGGGATTATAGGAGTGAAACAGACAAATCCCTGTTCTTATAAGAATTTACATTCTAGTGGGGAAAACAGGCAATAAGGAAGCCAAAAAGGGGGGAAATGGGTAATGTATGTGACGAAGAAGCATAATCAGAGCAGAGGACTGCAGAGGGTCCAGCTGTTCCAAGTACAGGAATTAGAGGCCTCCTCTGCAAGGAAGATGAAGACAGGAGACAAGGCAGGCAGCTCACTAGAGGGGCGGCAGGCGAGGTGCGAGGACTCGCTCAGTCACAGCTGGCTGGTCTCCCTGCGCATGCGTCTGCCCACTGCCCCGGGAGCTGCGTTCTGCTCAACCCCGAGGGGCGGCTCATTATGGCCTCGTTGCTCATTACTTGTGCGTGACTGTGGCACACGAGGGTAGGTTAGGGCTAGCTTCTGGTTGCCGCACTGAATAACAATTTTATATTTTAAACTGGAATTCATTCATTAGAGCATCTCACATAACAGAAATGAGAAAGTCCATGAAATTTGATCTGATTTGTACTTTATAACAAATTAAATATATCTTACCTGATTTTATTAAGGGCTATTTTATTTATTTTCAACAGGAATCACTAGATTTGATCTACTTGGAGACTTTGGAAGGTTTAATTGGCTGGGGAATTTCTATATTGTTTTATCCTACAATTTGCTCTTTGCAATCGTGACGACATTGTGCCTGGTCAGAAAGTTCACCTCTGCTGTACGAGAAGAGCTCTTCAAGGCACTGGGTAAGCCTCAGTTTTGTGGGTGTTTTTCTTCTTTCTGCTAATTAATAATTTTGACATTTGAGTTAATTTAAAATCTTTAGCTATTTAGTTTTCCAAATGTGTGGAACCTTTGAGGTCAAATTCTTGATCTACCACTAATTGATTATGATTTTTCGTACAAAATGACTTCCCTTCATTGACCCTCAGCTTCCTCACACCTCTGTAAAACAGTGATCATACCTTCTTCCTTGTGGGATTATTGTCAGTATTAACTGCATAATTTTTGTGGGGCCTTAGAATAGTGCCTGGCACATCCTGAGAGCTCAGTAGCATGAGCCCTGCCAATGCTGGTGGTGATCATGGCAAGGGAAGCACTGTGTTCAACTCTCATTTTTTGTGATACCTTCTAGTTAAACCTTCTTTTGAAGCTTGGATTTTATAAGTACACAATCGGACAGTTAAGTCTGTGGACTCATCTTAGGGAAAGTGCTGCACATGTCTTTGCTGACTATCACTGCGATCACCTTTGAAGTGCTGATACCAGTATCTAGTCCACCCTTCAAGGCACTTTTTCTAGGATGAGTTCATAAACGCAATTGTCACACCTTCATACGATGACAACTCTGATGGCTATTCCAGAAAACGAGTTCCAAAATTACCTTGAAGGGTGGACTAGGTGCTGGTGTTGGTGCCCAGCTTCCTAAAGGGGGTACTTGAGGTGGCTGTAGGGCTGCTCAGCAATGAGGTATGTAGCACTTTTTCTAGGATGAGTTCACATACTTTATTGTCAGACCTCATATAAACCTATAATTCTCAGTAAGCCAAATAATAATTCAGGATAAGAATGTTAACATTGTTGGCACCGACAGGAGAGAGGGCATTTTGGTCATGTATTCCACGAGTCACATATGTCCTAGCACTGTTCAGAGCTGGCAGGTCCGTAAATGGTGAGTGTGATCTGTGAGTGTAACTTGTCTCTACATTGGTGCTCAGCACATTCCAGGCTTTATACTTTAAGAGACCAGGACGATATAAACTCTCTTGGGAAGAGCTGTGATTTGTTGTAAAAATGATAGAAAACCCTGACATTAGCTCATTTATCTGAGTGACACCATTTGAATGCTTAGACTTGGTGTTGCTTATGGCTTTTAGTTATTGTTTCAGGCCTGATTGGTCTAATTTTCAGTTAGCAAACTATATAGACAGCAATAAAGCTTCATACATCACCAAGCTTTCCCACCTTAATGTTGAAAATGGTGACCTTTGGGAGGAAAATAAGATTTTAGATCATCTATCCATATGTATTTTACTTTGAATATGCCTTGTGAGGGATGGCTGATGAAATATTGCCTGAAAGGAAAAGTTCCATCTTTTAGCTAAAGCACCAGATGATTTATAGATTTTAATGCTTAAATTTCATAAAGTTGGCCAAATTTAAAACTGCAAGATGAAATGAGACTCAAACAGTCCTTTTAGTCAAATGTATAGAGAATCAAAACTTAATTGTTAGCTCAGTTGTAATATTAGCAAGATTAGTCAGTCATAATCTCAGATAAATTTAAATGAGATTGTTACACATGATTGTGCTAAGTTTAGCGTTTGCGTAGGGTATTTTGGATATCACTTTGCTAAATAGTAAAATATAACTTAACGAGAGGTAAAATGTCTTAAATGTGTCAGTTCTTTGATAATAAGAGGCAGTTGAATTCTCAGAAATTATATAAAACTGGATTCTACCATATAGATTTACTTTTTTCCTGAAAGATTTTCTGCTATTCTTTGGAGTGTGCTAAGGGAGCAGTTTATACCTAGGGAGAGATTCTTGTTGAGTATATGCGATGTTTGAATGATCTGAGATCTTCAGTTGGATTTCACTGAGAGTTATAATTTGATTATAAGATGTAACTATCTCCTTTTTAGTTTCCTTCCTAACCCTTTGCTACTACATCCTTTAATAATAATAGTACCCATCTCAGAGAATATCAGCAATAAAGAATATCAGAATAAAGACTCACAATTTAGCTATGGTGGTAATGCAGGCAGTTGTTCCTAGAGTTGTCTGCAGAAGGGAGATGTTGTAACTTTTCAGAACGCACCAGGTTTTAGCAGTGAACTCAAGAAATCTACCCTGAAAGGGCAATTCTGTTTCAGTTCAGTCGACGGCTACCTCACTGACCCTCTCTTGATTCAGCCCCTTTTCGGAGAAGCTTTATTTAAGCGCACTCCCATCTCTCGCAGCTCTGGGTTCCTGCCGTCACTCAGCAGTTTGGTTGTTCCTGGGAACAGAACCATTGTTCATGTTTTATTGATTTCTTTTCTTCCTTCCCATTCAAACATCATAGAGAGGCTCAATTTTGTCTTTTATTTCACTAAAAGATGCAGGTGACAGAAATTTTATAACTTGGAGTGCTGTATTGGTTGAAGAGTGATACAAAGCTGCCTAGTCGTCAGGTAGATTAACCAACTGGAATTTTAGGGGAAAAATCTTTTCCAAGTAAGCATTTGAGGTGTCAAGAAGGTCTGGGCCTTATGAAAATTACTTCCTCCCAATCTTTCCTATAGATGTGCAGCTCATGTAATAGTCATGTACCACATGACAGTCTTTTGTCAGCTACCGACGACGGCAGGGCTCCCAGTAGAGTGTACTGGAGCTGGAACATTCCTGTTGCCTAGTACGTGGGCACTGTAACATCACAGCACAGTGCATCACCTTTCTATGTGTCTGTGTCGA
Source organism: Otolemur garnettii (assembly GCF_000181295.1). Classification (NCBI taxonomy): domain Eukaryota; kingdom Metazoa; phylum Chordata; class Mammalia; order Primates; family Galagidae; genus Otolemur; species Otolemur garnettii. The sequence continues at coordinate 2,949,761 of NW_003852448.1, forward strand.
TGTACTCAGATACACAAGGTGCCGACAGCATTCGGTGCAGTACCACACTGTGCAGATCTGCAGCCTGGGGCAGTTAGCTTTGCCATGCAGCCTAGAAGGGCGTGCTAGGTTGGTGTGGGATCGTTGGATATGCTAGAGTGGCTGTACTACCGTGGTTTGGTAGGTAGACTATGATGTGTCACAGTGCCAGAATTGCCTGAAGATGACGTTCTCAGATTGTATCTCCGCAGTTCCACAACACAACTGTACCCTTATATGTTGTATTTAGTCTTTGTTAAAGTGCTTAAAGCCTAGTACCACATAAAATCTTAAATTTTCTTCTACCTTTTCTTCCTGTATATCAGGTATGTTATATAAATAGTTGCTCTATGATACAAAGGTAAATTTAAATTTAAAAGAGACTGATAATTTTTTATTTTGTGAAATACGTTTGAATAGTGAAAGATTATTTGTGTTCAATTTGTTCTTTTGCCATTTTTTCTCTTGTTTATGGTAATTTTTAAATTTTTTTCTTTTTAGTTCTATATCACTATCATTCCTATGTGGGCATATTTTAAAACAAAAATGAGAACATAACCTATCTCTGGATAGTTTCCCTGGGAAGTGCACTTTGGATGGGAACAAACTTGCTAGAAGGAAGTCTAACAGAGGGGCTGAGGAATGGGAGGGGACCCTGCACGTATGGGGGCGGCACCTCGCTGGCTGGCATCAGCAGCTGCAGCCAGCCCTCTGTGATGTTGTGCCTAACACGTGACTCTTCTGAGCCCGACTGAACTGAGGAGAAGGGGACCGACCTTTATACTCATGTGTGGTCTGTCCATCATTGAAGAAGGCTGTCCTGGACAGGGAGATCTTGCTGTGGTGTCTTCCATTCAGGCCACCCCAAGGGAGTATGCCAGTGGGAGGAGGAAGTCTTGCATTCTTCAGAGCCTCTGGCCAGTGCGTCACAGCTGTCACAACAGAGCCTGACACTACTTTGTAATTCTCTTCTTCCCCTACCACGCCCCTTTGCCCAGCCATTCAGCAATACATCATTTCTCATCATTTTCTTGATTTCTCTGCAGGGCTTCATAAACTTCACTTATCAAATACTTCAAGGGATCCAGAAGCAACCAAGCCTTCTGTAAATGGGCATCAGAAAGCACTGTGACACACAGGTGGCCCGCTCTGCAATCAGGAGCCCCGAGACCTGCAGACTCACGACATTCCCGTCAGGCGTGGAAGCATTTTCATACTGACTTTGGCTCATATTTAGGATCCGGGCCTCTCAGCATTATTTTTTTCTATTACCTACTAAGAACTTGGCTAGTGCTGCTCTTTCTTATTTTATAAAATTTAACTTTCTGATCCACCCCTTAGTTTCCAGTTTAACGCAGATCCTTAGCGATGTACAGAACAGCACATTCTTTCATAGACACATTTGTTCACATTGGTAAATAGAATTATCTATCTGAAAAGTTTTTTTCAACTGATATGAAAATGCTAGAAAAGGCAAATTTTAGGACTTTCTAAAGATTGATTTAAATCCTATTATATACTTTATTCAGGATATAGAAGCCTCCTTGAAAGACATCCTTGGTACTAAGTAAAGGTTTTTCAGAAAATGCAGTTTTCATAAGTGATAGAAACTGCTTGTAGATGTTATTATTGCTGTAGGTACACTGGAAAGTAATGATTGCAAATTATATTTTTTATTTTCTTTTTTAAAAAAAGCCCAAAGTACAGTTTCTCATTTATGTTATATAGGATGATATTGATTATACTTTGAGCCCAGGGAAAAATACTAAATTCTTTTAAACCCTGAACTTTGGTAGAAAACCACAGAAATATCTTCTCCTGTACAGTATAATAAGCTGTGGTGGGAAGTATCGTGTAGTCACAGCGTCAGGACAGCATCTGTGTGTGTGAGTCCATGGTACCTCTCCTAACATAGTTGCCAGTGTTGAATGCACTTGTAACTTAGATTTTGCCTTATAGGCTATATGTACACTCAGTTTTTTTAAAGCATTTTTTCAAATATCACTTCTCTGTGCTTTTGTGATGCTTATGAAAAATATTAGTGCTGAGCGATAGCAAACCCTCTTTTCCCATATTCTTCAGGCTTTGGTTACTTTTATATGCGCCACTTTAAACTTCTGACTTATAAAATCGCCAGTTTAATACTCAAAACTCGCAGCATCAGCATTCATGATGTAAGAATAGTTTTGCAGTGTAATATCATCTGATAATCAGTTATTAAATTGTAAATAATTGTTGGGATGGTTTCTTGGCTTTAAGTCCACTGAATAAAGGCTACAGACTATGAATACATACTCTGTGTCACCCACTAGGGCAGAATAGTGAAAGTTTGTACAGATATGAGATGGGCCCACCTGAACATAACGCATGTATAAATGTATATATTCACATGCACTATGTGTATGGCAATAGATTGTCTGTGTTCAGACAAAAGTAAACATTTTTCTCAAATTGTTGAATTTAAAGTTTTCTTTGGAGAAATTTATAAAAAACAGACTGTATCTATTTGACATGAAAAATTTCCACTTAGAACAAAAATAATAAGAAAACTTAATCTGTATATTTATAAATTTCATTGAGTATACTTTGCTTATAAGCTTTACGTCTTTAAAAAATGCAGCTTGGTTTTAACATAAAAAACATTCATTTTGTGATTCTCTGCAGCTCTCAGTAAACACCACCAGTCTACTACCAGTGAATTTCTAAACTTAAGCTCTCCATACTTAGAAAATTAATATAAGTCAACTGCTTTCTCATTTCACCATTAATTAGACCTGTTTAAGCATTCATTGCAAGCTTTGATTTTTGGTGAAACTTGGAATCTATACTTTCAGCAGACCAAGTCCAGGGAGAACAGGAAATCTACTAATATGCATGTCCCTTTTAACTTACACCATTTCCAGGGCACATCCAAAGAAAGAGTTTCTAGGTATTGTAAACGTATGAAATTTTTTCAGCAAAATATTAAACTTCTCAGTGTCTCTCAATTTTTTGTTCATTTGAAAGTTTCTTTTCCATCAGAGGACTGGAGCCAGGTTTGGATCAGTAAAGTTAGGGAAGTAAATTGTGAAGGGTTACGGCCCTTCCTGGACATTTCCTGGCCACTGTTGAGACAGAAGAGGAGCATGCTGTGGAAGGACAGCCTCCAGCCCAGGGCCTCAGGCACCTTGCTAACAAACGCAGGTGTCACCTGCTTGCTCTGCTGCAGGGTCACAGCCTCTCGAGGTCCATTCCCGACACACGAGTGAGCTGTGTGCTGCTTTCTGATGGGTGCTGGAGGCAGCTTTGCACACAAGTCCAGAGGTGGGTGGGAGACTACTGGGGCCAAGTGGTCTGGGTCCTGGGTAAGAACAGTCACTCTTAGGGGTCTTCACTTTACTGCAGCTGCTGCGTGCTAGGGAAAGGCAGTCAGAGCCTGAAGATGGAGCTCCCCACATGCTCACAGATTAATTTCAGAGCTGCCATTTCATTTCTAATCGGATGGGGTTACATCGGTGACTCCCTTAAATCAAGAGGTCCTTTTATTCTCTCTTACCTTTAGTCTATTTTAAAAGGGCATTAGGCACTATGTATAGTCACAGAATTTCTTAAGGACACTTAGAGTCTTGTTAATTGGTTCTGTAATATTTAAATAAATTGTTTTATAATTAGACATTTTTCAGATTATGACATTTATATTGATTTTTACTAATTTTCCTAGGTGTTTCTTAAATTTACTATTTACATAGCTTTATGTACATTCTGTGTAAAAATAGACCTTTACGTATGAGATGTTATGTGAAAATTGTACACACATCAATGTTAGCTCCTTACACTGCTACACTGAGGTGCTTGCTGGTGGGTAAGAATGACGCCTCTGCTGTTTTGCCTCTGATGCATTGAGGGTGCTCATGCACCTGCTCTTGCAGCACAGCCTCTGCCTCCCTGTGCTGGGTACCTGTTGGGCTGTCCTGGCAGCCTCAGGAATGACTTAATCTGCCAGCGACGCGGGTGTCCATTGTTTATAAGCCCTCCTGCTCACTTTGTTGTTAGCACAGTATTTGATGTATAAAGGCAGAATTAGTATGTTTTTCTTTTAAATATGAATGGAAATACAGCACTGACATTTTAAACTTCAGAAAACTGGCATAATGCTACTTTAGAAATAATACTTGGACACACTGGTAAATTATTTTTGTTTACAGATTGTTGTTTACATATTGTCTGTTAGTCCTCTTTTTTCTTCTTTGATATACTTTCAGTGTGACTTTTAAAATGTCTTAGAAATTAAAGTTTTACAAAAAGTGATTTCATATTTGGTTTATAAGCACTTATGTATATGTGGGGGGGTGGTTTTGGTTTCTTCAATCTTAAATTATCCTGGTGGCTAAACTTAAGGGTATTTATGAACTACTTCCATTTCAACTTTATGAAGGGCAGTAATTATTCTGGTGAAATGTTGAATTGAGAAAGAAGTGGGTATTTTATTTCTCTTGTTGGGGAGTTATTGGTGAATCAGTGTCTTGCAACTCAAAATATGGCATCAATAGTTAAAAGTAAATATTTTCACTAATTTAATTATTTGAGTTATTTAGATTTGATTTCTCTAATTTCTTCCATAGAAAGCCTGAACAGCACCTCCCTGAGGTCTGGGCAGCTTAGCTCAGAGTTTTTGGAAGAGTAAATGCAGTTAGCACCTGGGTAACTCACTGACAGAAACCTGAGTGCCAGTGGCTTTCAAACTTTTGGCCACAGTAAGCACTGCATTTTACTTTGTAACTCAGGGTACGCACACCCATGTGCACACCTACTCACACAAGCAGAAACTCAACAGGGCAGTTGCTGCATCTCCTGTATGTGGTGCATGGTGACATATTCTATTTTTCATTGTTATTTTTAAAGAGACTAAACCAGGGGTCCTCAAACTTTTTAAACAGGGGGCCAGTTCACTGTCCCTCAGACCGTTGGAGGGCCGGACTGCAAACCCCAGGACGAGTCAGCTGCTAAGTAGGACAGGCAGCGGCAGCAAAAACACCCCGTGGGCCGGATAAATGTCCTAGGCGGGCAGGATGGGGTCCACGGGCCGTAGTTTAAGGATGCTTGGACTAGATACAGACCACTGAATTATTCTCTGGCCTCCTTACAGGTGATGCGCTTCAGTGTGGAAAACAGTTCTAGATCTGGTCTGAAAGAAGAGCTAACACAAAGTCCTTATGAGGGCATTTATTGACTTTTGAATATTCAGGTAACATTCTCTGCTACCACTGAAACCACTGAAAGCAGAAGCATTGGGTATGCAAATTACTTGTGCTGCAGGAAATATAGTTAAAATCATTGGAGATTGCTGAAACTCACAAATATGAATTATAAAATTTACCAAGTAGGTGATTGACCGACATGTCTTAAAGTAGTATTAGTGAATATCTAATCTTTTAAGAAAAGTTATTTAACATATTAACTGCCATATGAGTTGTGTTTAACTTATGCTAGTTTTGAGGGCCTTGTGAAGCATATGTAACTCATATATATCTTGACCTAATAAAACTGTGGTCCCAAGGAAAACAATTTTTTGTAGTGTGGAAGTCAACATTTTAATTTCCAATTCTATGCCATTCATAGAATTAGGAAAAAGCTTTTTCAAGGTTAACTATCAAATAGGAAATTCAGACCAAACCCAGTTATTCTCAGATGTGACGTTTCAATGTTCTGCCCTTACTTCTAAACGTCCTAAAGAGTCAAGTTTGTGAGTGTGGATTATGAACAACAGGGCAGCACCTGATGTTGGGAATAACTGAGTAACTGCTGGAGACCAGAGTGATGCAGAAGCATGTTCAGAGTCTGAACGTGAGCAGGTGGAGGTTCAAATGTAGACTGTGAATCTGAGGATGAACATTTTATCAGTTACTAAAAACATTTTAGTATTTTGTGACTATTGTAATGTTATTGAATGAGTGACACTTTAGAATCAAGGCTATTTGATTCTAGTTATTGATGTCGACTATGCATCTTTCTTTCACAGCATCTCACAGTTGTCCATAGTTTTTCTGTGGGGACTGCACTAGAATTAAATGATGGATGAAATATTGGCAGCAAGCAGATGGGGCTCCTCCGCCTATGCCTTCCTGCCTGGAGTTTCCCATTACTGCCTCGCTGCTCACCCAGCTTTAATTCAGCCTGAAGAGTGATCTACTTTTCTTTTCTTAGTCCTTACTGTGAAATCTCATCAAAGACCTCAAAGTGACCGTGGTAAAAAGGAGCACAGGACAGAGAGGGAGGGAGTGCTCTGTCCTCACAGGGAGTCAGTCCTCAGGACCACCAGATGTGGGAGAAAGTAACAGACCTCCATCTTACACGTAAAGAGTGGGACTCGTGGAGCTGAAGACATGAGCCCAGTGGGTTATAAATACAGGCCAGGCTGAGTTCAGTCTCACCTCCTTCTCATTTCAGGTTTTTGGTGTCTTGGTGACTCCCATCAGCTTGGTCAGAGTTTCAAACACCAGATGATGAATCATTCATTGCTTGGACATTGTTTCTTTTCCCATTGTCTTATGTACTGATGGGGCTTAAAGAAGTATACTTCCCCAGCTTTCCTGTTTCTAGGCTTTATTATAAATTCAGGTAAATTTATGTTGTCTTGCTTAAATGCACCTAAACATTTCATTCAAATAAATAAGTGAATCTACAATGAGATGAATTTTGTATATGTGCCTTGCAAAAGGGAATGCTCTAAAAGAATTCTAATAGCCAGCATTCACACAGTGCTCCCCTGTGCCAGGCACTGTGCTGAGCAACGAGTGTGTGTTTAAATCAATATTGAGCCTCACCTAGTGTTCATGAGAACCCTGGAAAGTAGGTACTGTTATCCCCCTTTGCAGATGAAGAAACTAAAGCCCAGAGAGGTGAATTAAAATGCTTAGGAACCCCTAGGACACAGGATTCAAACCTGCACTGCTGGCTTGCAAGGCCTACTCTTAGCCACTTTCCAGATCCTGCTTCTCAGATTTATTCTACTTACTAATTTCAACCTATAAGAAGAAAGCACCTACTTTCCTGCAGGATTTCCTCTGTGTGACTGGAAGAACAGGACATCTTCAGTTCTTTGTGAACCAAAGAAACACACCAAGAGACCTAAAACTTGCTTTCAAATAATTATCTTCAGTGGTGCCTGATGAGAATGTGAGTTAGTTAAGAGAACAACTGTGATATAGTTTGGGCTTTAAGAGTGTGGCTTGGTTGCTTTGAAGGAAAGAAAAGTGGTTTTGAAAAAGTTTTTAAAGATAATGGCTCTGCTCAGCTTGTCACAGCTTTTGGGCTTACAGGTTTCTAGTGGTCTCAGGTTTTCTGCTTTAGGGAAAGGCTTGGACTTAGTCACCTCCAGCCATTGTGGAGAGTCCAGGCTTGGAAGTGGCAAATCTTACTCGTAGCTCTGCTACCAAACCAGAGGGGATCCTCACCAGGGGGTGGCTCAGCTTCCTGTGCACCAGTTTCCTCATTCAGTTCCTTAATGTGTCAAATGAGGACAGTACCGGGGCTTTTGGCAAAGGATTAGGAAATCATAATTATAATTACTTGTAGCAAACTTGTAATGGAAGGAAAGTCATGTCTCTATGCCGTGTCACAGAAGATAGGTGATTTTCCATCTGTGTGAATTGTTTATGTGTCCCTCTTCAAGAACATAGCTGACCATGACCCATGGGCCAGCCTGTGCCATAGACCCAGCACAGGGCCTGGAACATTAGGACCTGGGTAAGTGTTAACTATTATTTTTAATAAATAACTTTACTTTAAAAAGAAAAAAAAATTTGATTGTTTAGGGATTCATTGAAGGTACACAGAAGCAGGTTACATTAATTGCTTTTGTTAGATAAGGACCCTTGTATATTTGTGTCCTGCCCCTAAAAGGTGAACCCTATCCCTTGACCCCCCAACGCTCTCCCTCCTTTCCTTTCTCGGCATTCCCGGTCCCCCACCCCCCACTGTGTACCAGGACCTTAATTGTCCTTATATCAGAATTGAGTACATAGGGTTCTTATTTCTCCATTCTTGTGATGCTTTACTAAGGATAATGTGTTCCACATCCATCCAGGTTAATACAAAGGATGTGAAGTCTCAGTATTTTTTAGGGGCTGAGTAGATGCCATAGTTTACAAATACCACAGCTTGTTAATCCATTCTTGAGTTGGTTTAGGTTGTTTCCACATTTTGGTGATTGTAAATTGAGCTGCAAGAAATAGTCTAGTACAAGTATCCTTGTGATAAAAGGATTTTTTTTCTTCTAGGTAGATGCCCAGCAGTGGGATTGCAGGGTCAAATGAGAGGTCTAGGTTGAGTTCTTTAAGGGTTCTCCACACTGCCTTCCCACCAGCAGTGTATTAGTTTGCAGTCCCACCAGCAGTGTAAAAGTGTTCCTTTCTCTCCACATCCACGCCAGCATCTGCAGTTTTGAGACTTTGTGATGTGGGCCATTCTCACTGAGGTTAGACAGTATCTCAGGGTGGTTTTGATTTGCATTTCTCTAATTATTAGGGATGATGAGCATTTTTTCATATGTTTATAAGCCATTCATTTGTCTTCTTTAGAGAAGGTTCTATTCATCTCTCTTGCCCAGTGATCTAAGGGATTGTTGGCTTTTTTAAATGTTTATTACTTTGAGTTTTTTGTAGATCCTAGTTATCAAGCTTTTGTCTGAATCAAAATATGCAAATATCCTTTCCTAATGTGTAGGTTGTCTGTTTGCTTTGGTCGTAGTTGCCTTACCTGTACGGAAGCTTTGCAATTTCATTAAGTCCCATTTGTTTATTTTTGTTGTTGTTGCAATTGCCCTGGGAGTCTTCCTCATAAAGTCCTTCCCCAGGCTGATGGCTTCAAGTGTTCTCCCCACACTTTCTTTGAGGATTTTCATCGTTTCATGTCTTAGATTTAGGTCCTTCATCCATCTTGAATCAATTTTTGTGAGTGGGGAAAGGTGGGGGTCCAGTTTCAGTCTTTCACGTGTGGAAATCCAGTTCTCCCAGCACCATTTACTAAATGGGGTTTCCCCCAGTGTATGTTCTTGTTTGGTTTATCAAAGATCAGGTGGCTGTAAGATGTTTGGTTCATCTCCTGGTTTTCTGTTTGGTTCCAAATGTCTATGTCTCTATTTTTGTGCCAATAGCATGCTGTTTTTGATCACTATGGCCTTGTAGTACAGCCTAAAGTCTGGTAGGCTGATACCCCCGGCTTTGATTTTATTGTTAAGAATTTGCCTTGGCTATATAGGGTTTTTTTGTGGTTCCATACAAAATGAAGAATTATTTTTTTCCTAGTCTTGCAAGTATAATGTTGGTATTTTAATAGGGATAGCCTTGAATCTGTAGATTGCTTTGGAAAGTATAGACATTTAACAATGTTGATTCTTCCCAGCCATGAGCATAACTTCACATTTTTAGGCATTGCACAATTAGTTGTAGCAGAGCCTATGAAGAACAAGTTAAAAAATTTTTGAAATTTGTTATGTAGAAATAACTGTCTAGTTCCTTAGGAGTCATAACAGCATCTGTCTAATTAACATAGGATTTTCCACGAGTCCTCAGTTATACTTGTAGAAACTCTTCATTTGCTGTAATTTCCTAAAACTATAGTTTCTTAAACTGCAATGAGGATTTGGGATTGATGTTGGCTATGTTAAAAAGCTGTGATAAGCAATAACACATTTTGAGTCTCAGTTTACTTTTTTTTTTTGAGACAAGGTCTGCTCTGTCACCTGGGCTGGAATGTGGTGACATCATCATAGCTTACTGTAGCCTCAAACTCCTGGGTTCAAGGGATCCTCCTCCTTCATCCTCTCAAGCAGCTGGATTTACAGGCTCCTGCCACTATGCTGGGCTGATTTTTCTATTTTTAGTAGAGACGGGGGTCTTGTTCTTTCTCACACTGGTCTCAAACTCCTGAGCTCAAGGGATCCTCCTGCTTTGGCCTCCCAGAATGCTGGGATTACAAGCATGAGCCACCATGCCCAGCGCTTCCATCATGTTTTATTTGGTTAAATTTGAAAGTCTAGATGTGTCAAACATTAATTATAGTTTTCTTATGTATTTCTGTCCTTTATTATCAGGCAAGTTTAACTCTATACAAGGCTGTAATCCTGGATCATTAGAATGTTTTGCCTGATTTGTCTTATTTAATTCTCATGTCTCTGCATTACTGGTGTGTGCCATATGCCATGGAACCCCATGCGGTTTCCAGAGCATCATATTGTATGCGTATGTGACGTCTTCTGTTCATGGACTGCTGTCCCTTTCCATGAGCATAGCCTCATGTCACTGTACTGCGTGGCTTCATGGTATTCTGGCTGGGCTTCCTGTTGGCGAGGGCAGGTCCTCTTGTATTCAGGCTGCGGGAGTCAGGTCTCTGTTACTAGTTGTGGGATGCAATTCTCATTGACTCTTAATCAGCTTTATTTTTTTCTCAAATGGCTAGCCAGTTGTGGTAATGCCATATACTAAACACTGTGTGTTTAAATGCCTTTTTCATGAACTAAATCCCTATAGAAGTTGAGCTTATTTCTAACTCCTACATCTTGAACCTCTAATTAGCACAGATTATAAAGTGATTTTGAAGAATATTCTCTCTTTTTAGGGCACCAAACACTGACTTTTCTGTTTTGAATGTAACTACATAGTTAGACTTTTGATTTTATGGAGCCCTTGGTAGTGACTTAGTCTCCTTTGCCTGTAAACGTCCAGGTAATATGATGATTTTACTATTAATATATACACTTGGATTATAACTTGGAAGATATATTCTTTTAGACAGAATAGCATGTACATTGATGAAGTTCATTCTTACAAAATATCCCAGGGACAATGGTAAACTTTGAGGTCTGTAACTTAGGCAGCAGTATTGTATCAATGCTCATTTCTGGTTTAGGTAATTGTTATTGTGATTGTGTTAACATGAAGAGAAGCTGGGTTTTATGTATATGAGAATTATGTACTTTTTTCAATATTTTTTATAAGTTAAATTACTTCAAAATCTCAGAGGCATTGTGTAACAAAACCTCTTAATTTGTGTTATCTTGTATTCATCAGAACTCCTTGGTTGCAGATGCAAGAAACCAAATTCATAAAGCTCGTGGAACATATCTGGGTCTGACTCAGTTTAGAGCCAACCCCAGGTCAGCTTACGCTAGATCAGCAACCCCATTTAACAGACAAGAAAGAAACCCTTGTTTTTATAAGCATTATTAAAGAAATAGAACTAGGAAAATTATGTTCTCTGATCAAATGAAACAAAAAAATCACTAATAAAAATAGCAATAAAATATCCAACCACCTGGAAATGTAAAAGATGTGTGTGTGTGTGTGTGTGTGTGTGTGTATATACATATATATATATATATATATATATATATTTTAAAGACAAGAGTCTTAAGCTGTTGCCCTGGGTAGAGTGCCGTGGTATCACAGCTTAAGCAGCCTCAAACTCTAAGTGATTCTCTTGTCTTAGCCTCCCAAGTAGCTGGGACTACAGGTACTCTTCACAACGCCCAGCTATTTTTTTTTTTTTTGGTTGTAGTTGTCGTTGTTGTTTGGCAGGCCCAGGCTGGATTTGAACCTGCAAGCTCTGGTGTATGTGGCTGGTGCCTTAGCTGCTTGAGCTACAGGTGCCAAGCCTATATTTTTGTTTTTCATTTATTTTTTTGAGACAGAGTCTCTTACTCTGTTGGCCCAGGCTAGAGTGTTGTGGTGTCACAGCTCATAGTAACCTCTTGCCTCAGCTTCCAGAGTGGCTGGAACTATAGGCATGTGTGATGATGGCTGGCTATTTTTCTCTTTAATAGAGATGGGTTCTTGCTCTTGCTGAGGCCAGCCAGAGTTCAGGCAATCCACCCACCTCAGCCTCCCAGAGTGCTAAGATTATAGGCGTGAGTCACCTCCCCTGGCCATGGTTTTCTTTATGTATAAACTAAAACAGTCTATATTGCTGTAAGTCATTACAATTTGATGTAACATTTTCTCATGTTGAATACCATTGAATATTTTATTTTTATATTTTGCGTTTACACGTTCAAAGGGTTTAACTACAATAGTAATTTATTACATAGAAACACAGCAATTATTACAAAATAAATGTTAGGAATAAGCTCTAAGATACTTAAAGTATTAATGGAAAACATTTGGAACTTAAAGTGTTTTTAGTTTATAAGCTTGTTGGTCAGACACTAGCTATATTTTCACTAACCTCAATTTTTTAAAGTGATTTAAATAAGCTCTTTTTTTGCCATTCCTCATTTATATCTAGTGATTAAACTCATGAATTTGGTATTTACTTTTATAAACTAAAGACTAAAGCTAGATGATTTGTCATATTTCCTATGTGCAACTACCAAGAGTTTATTTCACTGGAGGCCAGATTACACTGTGCTATTTAACCCTAACTCCTGCAGTTCATCCAAAATTAAGGTCAACTTTTTTTCTCAGAATTATATAACTTTTCCTGAATATAAATTCAATAGTTAAGAATTTTCTTCTGATAGTAGGAGCGGCAGAGAGGACAAGTGTGGAAAGAAGCACTGTCTCCCGAGGAGAACTCCTCCAAAGCCAGGAGACATGTATGGTGGAACATGTGTGAGCAGGACAGCAGGACTAGCTCCCGGGGCCGCTGCCGCACCCCCACAGATGCCTGGCTGAGAGAGAGGGGGGTGAGGCAGATGGAGCACTCTGACGCCTCCCGGTGAAGAGCCTGCAAGGCAGAGAAGAAATGACTTGTTATGGGGTGAGTTCCGTCATGATAGAAAGCTACTGGCATGAGAATTATGTGCCAAGAGATGTACGTGAGTCTCCTACAAGTGAAGGAGGCTCATTCCATGTTACAATTACATTGATTGGAATTCTGGGAAGATGGCAGACTAGTAGCAACCCTTGGCAGAGGTTCCTGACCAGAGGGAGAAAAACTGGGCAGAATGGGACTCTATGAAGCCAAAGGTGGGGAGCTGAGCCAAGAAAGAAGTTCGGCAAGCTGTGACTCGAAGGAACAGCATTTAAGAAAACAAATTATAGGTACAAAGCCTACTGACTAGAGGATGGGAGACCCCTCCCCCAAGTGAGAGGTCCACTGCTGGCTCTCAGCGAGCGAGCAGGGGACAAAAACTTCTCATTTTACCTCACTGTAGAGAGCTGCTAAACACTAGTTTGCTTTCTTCATGGAGTCCCACTTGTGAACATAGATACCACCCGCCTGGCATAAAATTAAATAAATATTTTCCCCCATAATTCTGAATTCCCAGTCCACCCTTCCCCCATTGCATGGCAGTATGAAGTTCTGCCCCCTACAGAGCACAGAGTGTTTGGTCTTTTTCCTGAGAAATCTGGGCATAGTGTGGACCACCAAACATCAAGATGGAATCTGTGACTAGTGGGGAGGAAAGAGGGCACAGGAAGAAGGGACACTTGGTGAGAGGAGGAGCAGTCCTCTGGTTATGACTTTGTCCAGCCATTGGTGGTATTAACCCTCAGTTCGGGCTGTGTTTGGTGGGAGGGGGTGCTGAACTACCAGCTGTGATGGTGCCTACAAACAAGAGAGTGGTTGCCCTGTGTGAACTGAGTTTGCCAGGTGGGACTGGTCCGCAGGTCCAACTGGGCAGGAGAGTAGAGGCTTGCCGGGTATGGACTGAGACCAGGGGTGAGAGGGCGTGGTCCCTTGACTCTAACTGGGCCAAACAGAGGTTTGCCGGGTAAGGACTGAGACCAGTGAGCAGGGGTGTGGTCCCCTGATGCCAACAGAGTAGGGGATCAGAAGCTTGCTGGGTGTAGACTGAAACCAGAGGGCAGGGGCATGGTCCCCTGCTCTGGTGATCAGAGAAGTGGGTGCCAATGTGGACTGAGTCTGGCAGGTGGGGAGTGTAGACCCCTGGTTCCAACAGAGCTGTTGGAGACCCTTGGATCCCTCTCTTTTGAACAGGGTTTGTATTGCCCAAAACAATTTGATTGGAACTTGTGTCTGGGGCTGTCCACCTGGGGACACTCTAAGGTTGACCTTTGAAGTTCTGTAGCAAGAAAAGAACTAAATGTTGGGGGCTGGGCACCCCAGCTGTCTGTATCTCTCCATAGCCAGGATTTAAACCTAATACCGTGGCTTCTTAGGATAGAGTAGAGGTTGGCTGCTTTCCAAACAGAGCCAGCTTGTACTGTCTCACCAAGTAGGTCCTCAGAGTCTCCAGTAAAAACTCTGACAGGGGCCTTTGTAAAGTTGTAGGGGATAAGCCACAATTACAAAGCCTAGCGCTTTGGTAAGAGGCTGATTAACTCTACTACCTGGGACCCCCAATTCAATCTCACCCTACTAGTTCTAATAACTAAATCGTGGAAAATAAACATGGGGCAGAACGAACAGAGGAACTCTGGCAACATGAATAACCAGAGTATCATCCCCCCTTCAAGGAATGACAAAGGAGATACAACTGAAGATGCCTTGCCTAAACAAATGGCTGAAATGTCAGAAATAGAATTCAGAATATGGATGGTAAATAAGAACAGAATGGAAGAAAAGTTAGAAATTGAAATCCAAAGAGTAGTTCTAAAGTTGTCTCAAGAAATTAATGAATTCAAAGACAGAGTCACCAAAGATATGGCCATAATGAGAAAAGAGATAGCAGAGCTCAAGGAAATGAAAACATTATTTGAGGAGCTCTGAAATACAGCAGAATCCTTCAGTAATAGAGGTGACCAGACAGAAGAAAGAATCTCTGAAATTGAAGATTCTGAAATTCAGAGATTACAGAATCTCTGAAACTGAAGATTCTACAGCCCAGGATCCTGTATCCAGCTAAACCAGCTCTCCAAGATATTCAGACCCATCCTCCACAATGGCCAGCACAATGCTCTACCATCAAAGGCAAAAGGGTTAAAAATGTCCACTGGACATCTGAAAAACAATGACACCCAAAATACAACCAGGCTTATGAATTCTCACAATTAATGTGAATGGTTTAAATTGTCCTCTAAAGAGGAACAGGTTGGCTGACTGGATACATAAACTCAAACCAGATACCAGTTGCATACAAGAATCTCATCTTATCTTAAAGGATAAAAATAGACTCAGGGTTAAGGGATGCACATCTATAATGGAAAGGCAAATGGAAACCAGAAAAAAGCAGGGTTGCAATTTTATTTGCAGATACAGTTGGCTTTAAATCAACAAAGATAAAGATAAGGATGGTCACTACATATTTGTCAAGGGAAACACCCAACATGAAGAGATTTTGATAATATTTATGCACTCTGTCAAAATGCTCCTCAATTTATAAAGCAAATCCTAATGGATATGAACAACTTGATATTTTCCTGCACTATAATAGTTGGAGATTTTAACACCCCTTTGACAAGTGGATAGATTCTCCAAAAAGAAACTAAACTAAGAAATATTAGACTTAAACCTCACCCTAGAACAAATGGTCTATAAATATAATACATCATTTCAATAAAATAAAAAACAAAGACCATATGATTCAACCGATGCAGAAAAAGCTTTTGATAATATCCAGCATCCTTTCAAGATCAGAACACTTAAGAAAATAGGCATAGAAGGAATATTTCTTAAACTGATAGAGGCCATCTACAGCAAACCCATACCCAATATCATATTGAATGGTGTAAAATTGAAAACATTTCCACTCAGATTAGGAACTAGGCAAGGATGCCCACTGTCTCCACTGCTACTCAACATAGTAATGGAAGTCTTAGCCATCACAATCAGGCAAGAGAAGGCCATGAAGGGTACCCAAATAGGGTTTGATCAGAAGAGATCAAACTCTCTCTCTTTGCTGATGATATGATCCTAGTCCTGGAAAATCCCAGGGACTCAACTACAAAACTCTTAGAAGCGATCAAGGAATATAGCAGTGTCTCAGGATACAAAATCAATACTTACAAATTAGTAGCTTTTATAAATGCCAACAATAGTCAAGCTGAAAATATAGTCAAGGACTCTATTCCTTTTACAGTAGTGTCAAAGAAGATGAACTATCTGGGAATTTGCCTAACAAAGGATGTGAAAGATCGCTGTACAGAGAACTATGAAACTCTAAAAAAAGAAATAGCTGAAGACATCCACAAATGGAAAAACATATCATGCTCATGGCTGGGAAGAATCAACATTGTTAAAATGTCCATACTAACTAAAGCAATCTACAGATTTAATGCAATCCCTATTAAAGCACCATTGTCATACTTTAAAGAGCTTGAAAAAATAGTGCTTTGTTTTCTATGGAATCAGAAAAAAATCTCAAATGCCAATACATTACTCAGAAATAAAAACAAATCAGGAGGTATCATGTTACCAGACTTGAGGTACAAATCTATAGTGATTAAAACAGCATGGCACTGGCACAAAAACACAGAGGTAGATTTATGGAACAGAATAGAGAATCAAGAGATGAACTCAGCTACTTATCATCATTTGTTCTTTTACAAGCCTATCAAAAATATTCAGTGGGGGAAAGATCCCCTATTTAATAAATGGTGCTGGATGAACTGGCTGGCAACCTGTAGAAGTCTGAAACTGGACCCCCACCTTTCACCATTAACAGAAATGGATTCTCTCATTGGATAAAAGATTTAAACGTAAGACATAAAACTATAAAAATACTAGAAGAGAGTGCAGGGAAAACACTTGAAGAAATCAGCCTCAGAGAATATTTTACGAGGAGGACCCCTCGCCCCCCACCCCGGGCAATTGAAGCTACACCAAAAATACATTACTGGGATCTGATCAAACTAAAAAGCCTCTGCACAGCCAAGAGCACAGTAAATAAAACAAACAGACAGCCCTCAGAATGGGAGAAGATTTTTGCAGGTTATGCTTTGGACAAAGACTGATAACTAGAATCCACAGAGAACTCAAACTAATCAATAAGAAAAGAACAAATAACCCCATTTCTATGTGGGCAGGAGACGTGAACAGAAGCTTCTCTGATGAAAACAGGTGCATGGCCTATGAACACATGAAAAAATGCTCATCATCCTTAATCATCAGAGAAATGCAAAGGAAAACCACTTTGAGATATCATCTAACTCCAGTAAGATTAGCCTGCATCATAAAATGCCAATACTACAGATGTTGGCATGGATGCGGAGGGAAAGGAATGCTTCTATACTGCTGGTGGAACTGCAAGCTAATATGACCTTTTTGGAAAGAAGTCTGGAGAATACTCAAGGAACTAAAAGTAGACCTACCGTTCTATCCTGTAATTCCTATACTAGGTATATACTCAGATGATCAAAAATTATTCTATAATAAAGACATTTGCACCAGAATGTTTATTGTAGCCCAATTCATAATTGCCAAGACATGAAAACAGCCCATATGCCCACTGACTCATGAATGGATTGACAAATTGTGGTATATATATACCATGGAATACTTTGCAACCATAAAAATATGGAGAGTTCACATCTTTTATGTTTACCTGGATGGAGTTGGAACATATTCTTCTTAGTAAAGTATCTCAAGAATGGAAAGGAAAGTATCCAATGTACTCAGTAGTACTATGAAATCAATATATAAACACCCACATTCATATGAATGGTAAAACATACCAAAAGTCCAGAAAGTAGAATGGAAGAGGAGAGAGAGCAGAGGGGAAGGAGGAGGTGGCAGGAGCAGGTGATTTTGGAGGGACCTCATCTAATGTGCATGATGCAATGGTACCTTTTAAAATTATTAAGAAAAGAATATAATTGTGATGGATGTGTTAATCAGTTCAATGTAAGCATCTCACATTGTATATCAAAGCAGTACATTGAATCTGAAAAATGCATCAATGTATATGGTTATGATTGAAGAAAAACAAAAAAAAATTTAAAAAGGTGAAAACAAACAAAAAAACTAACATTGATTATCAATATGTATATACTCTGTTACTCTTGTGAAACATGGAGAAGGACTGTAACCCACCCAGGATAAGCAATTTTGAAACAAAATTACTTTCTAAAATGCTGACCATTCGTTATATATATATACACACACACACACACACACACTCTCAATTAAACAATCAGGAGAAGTCCTTTTCAAATAGTTCATCTACTAAACTCATAAATTTTTCCTAATTTTAAATTAGGACAATTTGAAATTCCTTTTCAAATAGTTTATCTACCAAACTCATAAAATTTTCCTAATTTTTTAAAGTAAGTTTTCCCTCTGTCTTGGCTTCTCTTCCATGGCCAGTACAGATGCAAGCAGACAGGCTGGGCGTCACAGGGAGACTGTCCAGGAGGGTGGCATGCACAGTGGGCTTTTCCCTTTGCTGCATTCACTGTTCCCAAAACAGGATCTGCCAACCAGAACTTTCAACTGAAGGGACCTTGGCAGCTATCCTTGAGCTCATGACAAAGGTCCAGGGTCCCACTGCAGGTGCAGACACCTATAGGCTCCCGAAATGAGTCCTGTAGAAGCTGCTACCCCACCTCCCTCACAAGCCATCCCTTACCAACCCCAGGGAGCTGCAGCCAATTCCATTTACTGACCAGGCTGCCAGTCCAAAGCCTACCTGCACTTGAATTTTCTGCCAATCCTCCTCTGTGATCTCACGGCCACACGTTTCTTCCAACTGCTGGAGAATGCTCCGGTTGATGGCCAAGCAGTGATCAATTTCTGAAAAAAGCTCTTCTATGTTGGTGTCGTAGGAGCGCAGTATACGGTGACTGATCTCTGTGAACTGAGAACGACACAGGACCAAGTTCACATGCTGAGCTGGGAACTCTTGGTGTAGGTAAAGAGAAGCACTTTCTTGAGCCTGACTGTATTACTCTCAAGTCTCCATCTTTGAGTAATGTGCTTTACAGAAATAAACAAATGGGTCTTTTACTTAATAACTACAAATACAGATAATCTGTCTGGACAGATTGTTAAAAGAACTGCTATCTGAGGGCTTCAAAATACGTCCTTCTGGCATACTGAATATTGTATGGAAAGTATCTTCCTTCCTGAAGGAATTTGAGAAATGGCAGGTGCAGGAAGGACTCTGAGCTCCCCCTTCTCTCTTCAGACAGGTCACGAGACCTGTGCAAACTGCCTTCCCTGTACCCAGAGGAAAGGAGCATTCTCAACCCTCCAGAGCCCAGAGGACTCTGAGCCAACGGGCCACACTCAGCCCCTTCATAAGCCTTCAGGTCACATCCTTCATCCAGTGTTTCTTCATCAAACAGTCAAAACATGCTCAGGTTTACTTCTTTCTTTAGGTCCTCATTTCCTTATAAAGGTCTCATGTCACAGACTTACCTTAAATAGACCTGTACACTTCTCTCTTGTTACTCTGTCATGTGTTGTGTGACAGAGACAGGACCCTGGAGGAAGAACTGAGTTGGGGGGTGGGCAGAGACATGCTGTTTTCCTTCCTACCATTTACTTAAGTTTTTGCAAGGAATATATTTGAAACTAAAAATGGAGAGAAGAATTGTAGTTATGCAGAATTAGCTGCATTGTCATCCTGCCCTGGCACCATTAATTCTACCCTTTGAGAAGGACTGTCATTGCACCTGCCCTGCATTGTCACAAGGCATTTGGTAACCAGAGTGGGCTAAGACCTTTTTGCTTGCAGCCATCTTCCCACTGTGGTTGCAGACTGTAAATTATTACAGAATGACCATAAAGAAAAGGAAAGACCAAGAGAAACAGTAATGCTTCTTATAACTCACTCTTTCTGCTTTTCTCACTGAGCTCTAAAATCATAATGTGAAAATCCCCATTGCCTAAGGAATTCAATGTTGTCTTAAGCAGATGCAATCAGCTTCTGGCTATAGGTCCCCTGGGTACAGAACAGACCTTGAAGACTTATTTTAAAAGTCTGATTTCACAGCTGGCATAGATACGGAGGCAGCATGTTTATTTTATCTCAAACTTACGAAAAGTTTTCTCTAAAAGTATTGTCCTTAAATATCGTCCCTAATGTTCCTCCAAACTCAGTTCTTTTTATAAAGTAATATACATATACATTTTAATTTCAAGGGTACACAAATGATTTTGTTATGTAGAAACCTTGTGTAACGCTTAAGTCAGGGCTTTTAGTGTGCCCATCACCAGAACAGGGCTCATTGTACTTGACATGTAGAATCCCCTACCAGCCCCTACTTCTTGATTTCCAGTGGGCATCACATCTCTTTGTGTCTGTGTGCCCATCATTTAGCTCCCAATTATTAGTGAGAGCACGTGATGTTTGTGTTCCATTCCTGAAATACTTCACTGAGGATAATGGTTTCCAATTCCATTCAAGTTGCTGCAAAAGACATTTTATCCCTTTTCATGACTGAGTAGCACTCTGTGGTGGGTACGGATGTCACATCTCACCCAGAAGTTGTTTCCCATTCCCCCTGTGGCTAGTGGGGCCATGTGACAGTTCTTCCAAATGGAAATGGTTGGGGTTTTCTGGGTGGACACACAGGTCTCTGAGGCTCAGGGGATGTCAGAGCAGAAAGACGCCCCCCAGGTCAGCGTATTGCATGCTGTTCGGAGCACATGTGTTATCACAGAAATGAAAGCTACCTATTTTCAGTCATTGGAATTTGAGTTTTTTCCCCCAGCAGTTAGAGGTACTCTGATTCAGTGGTTCAGCCTGTGTTATGAAGTGGGTGTGGACACCAAAGGAAAACAGTGAAATGAATTAGGCCCATTGGTCTCTTGTGGACACTTAGATGTGTGAACGGGGAGCATGCATTCTGGATGACACGTGACTTTCTAGCTTCCAAATATTCCAGTTTATTGAAGACCTCATGTTCACATTTTCTTTTTTTTTTTTAAAGGGGAGCTATTTGGTAGAATGTAGTATTTATTCACATCACCTTCAGAAGGTGCTCTCAAGGATGCAGTGTTCTCTTCTGATTCTCTCCCAAGATAGCACAGGGTAGAGTAGCAGAGGGTGATCCTGACTGTGAGTGGTGCATCCTTGCCTGGCTCTCACCCTGGGATGTCAGTAGTAGTAGTCTTGGCTTAAGGATATAAGGTCCTCTTTCAGTAACGAAAACCCTGTGAATGTGGCAAGCAAAACAGCTGAGGGGTCACAGCACCAGTGTTTAGGACTAGCTGTACTCAGAGCCCTGGAAGAAGATGCTTTTCCATTTATTAATCAAATTTTCTTTCACTTTGAATGTAATTGCCCAGCAGCTGGGCAGACCTTAATTTATGGTCTTTAATCAATAATGTTTTGTAAGGCTTAAATTCTAATTTTCTTTATTCTTTGGCCTTTAAAATATTTAATGATAACTAAATAAATTACTAAAGTAGAAGAATTCCCCAAGCTTCATAAACGGAACAGTTACTTGGAACCATATATAGTTACGTACAAGTAATGCTTTGTAATTCAGGTTTTCTCTGGATTAGTTTTGTTTGTTTCTTGTTTTTTTTTTTTTATGTGATATTCTTTATATGCCTGAAAACCAAGATCTTTGCTTCCTCCAAAATTGTACCTCAGAAAACAGGGTCACATTTTATTCCAGATTTTACGAAGTATTTCAAGTTATGCTCTCAATTTTGTTAGATAGTACTGTTTGGAACAACTGTAATCATGTGATTTGGAGTCTATATTCAAAAAGTGAGGTCCAGACCAGCAGCACCAGCACCTGGGAACATTTTAGTAATGTGGATCCTTAGGCCTCACCCCAGACCTGACTTGGTTTGGGGGGCCCTGCCAATCAGTATGTTTACAAGTCCTCCAGGTGACAGTGATGCTCACTCAAGTCTGAGAGTTCCTGTCATAGAAGTCACCTGATGAAAGTTTTGTTAAGAAACAAAGTTATTTAGCACAGCTGTAGTTGTCACTCTGGTGGTGTACCCTCCCAATGCCAAGCAGTGGCAGTCACTATAAGCAACAGAATCAACGTAAAAGGCATGAATAATTTGTGTCTGTCTATGTTACACGTATCTGTATGTGTGTGAATGTGTAACCACGGGATGACTGAATGCCAGATGTCCTGATGTCACATGAGGGAATGTCTACAGCTTGAGATCAAACTTCTAAAAGACAGCATCATAGAGGACTTTTTTTTTTGCAGTTTTTGGCTGGGGCTGGGTTTGAACCCATCACCTCCGGTATATGGGGCCAGTGCCCTTCTCCTCTGAGCCACAGGTGGTGCCCCATGCAGAGCTTTTTAAAGTACTTTTTCCATTAAACCCCTTAGATGGAGAGCAGACATGCTGTGGACAACTGTGCTGGGTGACTCATCTGTGGCTGTATTGATGACAAAGAGCCCGAGGTCCAATATTAAATGTCGTCTGACCCCTGTGTGCTTTCTTCTGCCCTCAAGTGTCATGCAGCCTACACATTCTATTTTCTTCATTAGAGTATGGGTTCTTGGGGGTGGATAATGTATGTTTTTAAGGGATTTCACATCTGTCATTGCATCCCGCCTTCAGGTCCTCTCTGAAAGGATATGCATGGGCCACAGTCAGCATTTGCCAAGAAAGACTCATCAGTGCAGCAAACACACCAGATGAATCTGGGCAGGTTAGACGCTGATACCTGTTCTTAATGGTAATTGGTATAATGTAGCCAAAAAACAAATGCTGAGAATATGTTATATGAGAATTCTGTACTCAGACTTTTTGATTCTGCAAATAGTAACCTAGTATAGCAAACTAATACTCCTTTGGTCATACTCCACAGGTTTTGATATGAATTTTTGCTATTCAATCCAAAACATTTTCTAATTTCCATTGTAATTTTTTCTTTGACCAAATATATTATTTAGAACTGTTTCTTAATTGCCAAACGTGAGCTATTTCTAGTTTTTTTATTTTAAAAATTTGTTTGAGATATGGTCTTGCCCTGTCACTTAGGCCAAAGCGCAGCGGCGCCATCGCAGCACACTGTAAACTCAAACTCCCAGGCTCAAGGGATCCTCCTACCTCAGCCTCCCAGGGTGCTGGACTACAGGCGTGATCCATTGTCCTTGGCCTTGGTTTTTTTTTTTTTTTTTTTTTAATTTCTATTTCTGGCTTAAAAGCAATATGGTCATAGTCTGCATGTTTTAAATTTCTTAAACTATGATGAAATTTGCATCATGATCAAGCATATATGGTCTATGTTTATGATCTGCTGAGTGTGGGGTTCTGTGTCATCTCTGATAATGCCTTTGCTTCAAAATCGATTTTGCCTGCTATCAGTACACCGAATTTCTTCTGTGGAGTTTGCTTTATATACATAATGCGTATTACATGTAACACATATTATATAATAATGCATATCATACATGTATGCTATTCTTCTGTTTTCATGCATCTCTTCCTACTAACAGACCTAATTGGCTTTCTTTTTACAAGAGCAACCAGTCCAATCTGTGTCCTTACCGACACACTGGGAGCCATGCACCCATCCTGTTGTGTGGTCTCCATCTGTCCTGCCTTGGTTTTTGTTTGTTTCTCTGTTGTTTTATCTCCGCTCTTTTTCAATTAAAATTTTCAATTATTTCGTTTCTTCTTTTCAATTAAATTTTTCTAATTTTCTCTTTACTACTTTGAAATTTAAAACCAAGTTTCTATTCTTTTAGTCATAATCCTAGAAATGCATACTTACCCTATCAAAGTCTAATTGAAATTTTTATCCCCTGAAACAGTATTACAATCTCAGGGTACTTTAATTTTCCTCTCCTGACTTGTGTTCTTTTCTCATGGATTTAAGCTCTTTCTTTTAACCTGTGAGACGTTACTATTCCTGTTTGGCAAAATCACTATCTTTTAGATATACTCACATTGTTATCATTTACACCTCAGACTTCCCATCTGGGGCCATTCTCTTTCTTCATGAAGTACATCTGTTAGAATTTCCTTTAAAGTAGGCATTTTAGTGGCAAATTCTTTTTGTCTGCATGAAAATGTTCTTCTGGCTCTGTTCTTGAGCATAAGCTTCATTTGGTACGCAGAGCTCTGGGCTGGTGGTGGGTCTCTTCCTGGACGCTGAGGAGTCATTCCTGGTCTCCCCTGCTGCTCATGAAGTCCCCTGGTCCCAGTGAGGCTCCTCTGACATCTGTCCTTATTCTTCTGCTTCTGAAATCACTTACAAGTGTCCTTTTTAAAATTTTAGTTACACTGGGGTTTGTAGGGTTTTAAGTCTGAAAACTTGTTAGCCTTTGCTGCTTCAAGCCATCATCTCTGTCCCACATGTTCTCTTCTCTGAATCCCAACAACTGCACAGAACCCTGGAACCACTGAAAATGATGGCCCAGAAGGATGGGAAATACAGGGCAGGCCAGAGCCCCCAGAAACCCCTTCCCAATGAGCTGTGGGCAGAGTGTGTCCATCAGAGGCGGCCTGCTCACTGCCTCACGCACCACGAAACACTGCACCACGCTATGCAAGAGCTCCAGAGCTGCTGACCAGACCCCACAGGCCATAGTCTGCTCCCAGACACTTAGATCCACCACCTGGTGCCTATCGGCCTGCACCCTTGCAAGCACCCACTCCTTGGCCCAGATCCAGGAAGCTATGGCCTGGCCTGGTCCCTCCATTTTCTATTCTGTTCAGATTTTATCTCAGCAATTTCCACCTCATTTAATAATACTTCACTCTCCACTTGACTCTCTTTTCCCTCTTTATATTTTTTCTTCTGGTACTTATTACTTTTTGAAATTTGTAACAAAAATGTTTTATTTATTACCTCCCTTCCCACCCCCACTCCATGAATGGGCAGATAGCAGACAGTAACCTGTAGCCAGGCATAGCTCTGAGCCTGTGCAGAACGGATGAGGGTGGGCGGGTCTGCAGGGCTCCTGCCCTGCCTGCCAGCTCAGGTCCTGGGTAGGCCTCACTGAAGATGAAGTCTGAAAAGTACAAAGACTCCCAAGTGTAGGCCACAAAAGCAGTTTAAATGGGGCTGTAATGCTGTTACCCACGTTAAATCTAAGTTATATTTCAATGTTCATTTGCATAACAAAATATTTTCATACTTATCAGCAATTAGCACTTTTTTCTTCCTTAATTTAAAAAAAATTAAAAGCATTTCTTAAATGAGAAAATAATTCCCTCTATAAGCACTGTTGTAGAGGGAATTGTAGTAAAATGGTGGTAAAAGACTGTTAAAATAGATTTTATTCAATTTAAACTGAAGTTATTTTTTAATGTTTATTTATGTATTTTTTTTGAGACAGAGTCTCTCTCCATCACTCAGGCTGGAGTCTGGGGTCATCACAGGTCACTACAGCCTCAGAGTCCTGGGCTCAAGTATTCCTCCTGCCTTAGACTCTCAGAGTGCTAAGATTACAAGTGTAAGCCCCTACACCTGGCCTAAACAAAATAATTTTAAGTTTAATTTACCACTTACAGGTTTTGCACAATGAATGACAAAAGGATGACAATCTCTAAAGGAACGATGTGTTAAAACAGGTTGGGAATTGCCGAGCAACTGTGTAAAGGGCACAGCGCTAGCCTGGGGATCCAAGATGACAAATACATGTCACTGTTGACAAGGACCCCTTGATTTACCAGGAAAAAAAAACAATCGAATGTGCTGAGTGCCCGTGCAGCAGAGGACTGGGAGGAGATTACAGGAGCAAGAAGGAAGTCGTGGTGGAAGGCACCCTGGGCAAAGGTGGTGGTCAGTGTGGGGTTGTTGCAGGGCTGGGAGAGCTGGGGAAGGAAGGGAGGGAGAGAGTCGAGGGCTATTGGGTTCGTCTCCTGACCGTGGTTACCAGCACCCCGTGCTCTCACTCTACCAGGAACTTCAGTGGCCTCTCAACTACCTGCAGGTACCACCCTTTCTTCTCATGACTTTCCTACCTGAATCTTATGATCCGCCCAAACTTGCTTATTCGGCTTCATGAATAATTCTTACATTTTTCAGTTTCCTCGATGTCCTTCACATGCATCCCAGTGTACTTGGGCTAGAAGTGACTCCTCTCCTCTCGACTCTGCTGGCACTCACGGCCCGCCACTTGGCAGGTATTGCTGGCAGGTGAGTGTTGTCTTTTCCTGTGTGCATTTCTTATCTTCTTGAACGAGTGCCCTAGATTCAGGGAAGCACTGATTTGTCTTTGTAAGGCTCTTAGCATTCATTAAAATTTTAACTTTAGGGTTGCCATAGATTAGAAATGAGGACAAATGCATGCCCCAAATGTACCTATTCAAAGGAGTATAGTAGAAATCTCTTTGAAGGGGGTCAAAAGAAAGAATGTTTTGTCTAGAATGATTCTGAAGTTACTTCCGGTGTCAAAATCCAATAAAAGCAACATTTTGCTTATAATTGAAACAGACATTAGCTTGTTAATATGCTGAAAATTGTTCAGTGTACACTTAAGGCAGAGTGAACTGGGGTGACTGTCCCCATTCTTTTAGTGTCAAGGATTCAAGAGTTAGCAAGGTGACATTTTAAAAAGTCAAATCAACATTTATTTGTTGACCAGCTACTGCAGTCAATTCACAGTAATGTCCCAAGTGTAGATACTACTAAGTATTTCTGAATGTCAAGTTCTTGTGCTCAGTGTTCTTTCTTCTCTTCTTTATGCCCTTTTCACGTGGGTCAGATGAACCTTAGTAACTGAAATGGCAAGAACTGGCAGGAAAAAATTGACAACTGCATGCTAACTTTTAAACTAATGGTTGATATTATGAATTCTACAGGAACAGAAAAAATATATAAAATTTTTTAATTTTATAAAAAATTCTTAATATACTTTTCCTTTTCAGCCTCATATTTCAGATGGATAATTTGATAAACTAAGTTACTAAGAGTTCAAGTTATTGATATGTAAAGCAATTACTGGTCATTTACTAGTAACATACTGGCTAAACATTAAAAAAATATATACTAACAAAAGTACCCAGGTGAACTTTGTCTACCCAGGAGGCCTTTTTAAGCCATCCATCTTGATGTCAGCAAATTGCTTACTAATGTGTTGACTTATGGCCACCCTCAAAAGCAAAATGAAAAGCCTGGAATTTACAGCATATCAATGAATCAGTTGATAAGCTTTTACTGGTTTAATATCCTTCCAGTCTTGCTGCTTGGAGCCACTTCAAGTTAGCAACAGAATGTTTGCCATCTCTATGTGATAAAGGAAGTCAAAGGACTAAACAAACTTTAAGACCATTATGATGTTTGGTGAGATGTAAATGAAAAAAGTCAGGGAAATCTCCTGCTGGAGGGTGTGGGAGGGTGGCCCCTGAAGTCAGCCCCAGCATCTGACAAATCACTGACCCCACTTTTTAAACAATGGCCAAGACTTTTAGCTGGGCAGGAGATAATATAATGCATTTGAAAAGTTTTAATTGCAGCAATAAAAGACCATACCTCAATTATATGACATATGCTAGCAGCATTTCTAGATAAGGATCAAAGGTGTCTATGGACCAATCACTATGTTCTGGGCAAAACTCTGGGCTTTCTGTACACACTGGTGGCAGGAATTAACCAGACAGCTTTAGTGACCTTTCTAGGCTCTTTGATCTGAGTTCGCCAAAACCTGAATGAGCAGGTGTAGGAGGACTGCCGTCTCATCCGCTCTGTCACAGGCATTTCTTACTGCATTTTAGTTCTCTTGACACTTACTGGGACAAAACTCAACGTGTGACCTTTTCAGTTCTTACCACAAGACTGCAGTATAGTTAAAAGAACCTGCATTGTGGCCCTACATCATGGCTATGATTCAGTTTTGTTAGGAATGTGTCAATGATATACGAGAGCAAGGCAAATTTGTGAAAAGAAATTCTCAGTGTATGTAAGTATTCCTATTTGTAGAAAGATGATCTATTTTATTAACATGAAAACTAAAGAAAGACTTCACTAACTCTTCCTGTCACAAGAATTACACTGACTCTTCTAACAGAAGAGAAGTGCAAGACCCCAATTCCCTTACAAGAAAAACAGCTTAATTTATAATAAAATAGAATGGACTGAGCTAAGCTAGAAGTATCAAAAACATATCCATCCTGGTGAGATCTTAAAACATACAAATGAAATAAACACGTCTGACAAGTCGTGTCTAAAAGCATCAGATTGACTATTACCCCTCTGTGCTTTGCTTTCTTAATGATTAGTCTTCTCTGATCTAAATGGGTGGTTCCCAAGTATGGCAAAGAAGTTTTCAACCATTCACCAGCAAAAGGAAAAAGAAGTCAAGTCCACAGGGTGAAATTTCTATGACGCTATTGGTAAAAGTCTGCAGTGTACAGGAACATTCTTTGGTGTGTGGTCAGGTACTTCCTCCTTTCCAGGTGTTAAAACTGTCTTTTAGGAAATGGTTCTGAAGGTATATCATAGTGGTGTTTTTTCAAACTTACTTGGTAAAATAAAAAGCTTTAAATTTGGCAGTGACTTCATTGGGGCCCCAAATTTCTGTTACAGTTATGTAGAGTCTAAAAATCTGAAAACCACTGGACATGGAATTTGAAGAGGTTGTTGGGGAGAATGGAGAGTCAGTTGCAATGTCATGATTTTATTGACTGATGGAGGCAATGGGTCCAATATTTATCTGTCTTTAACTTTGGGGTATGTCACATGATTTATTTCTCCTGGTAATTTGCGATTTCATTTTTTAGATTAAAAATAAAATAAATTTGCATTAATTTAATTCACCAATAGTCAATGTGGAGTTGCAGCTCAGCAATGTGGCTGGAGGTTTCACGAGTTTCTCCCAGTTTGAGAGCGATGGTGTTCCACAGATAATTCTGACTTTACTGTGTTCAGGATTGTTAATTGTTACACATTTTGCTTTGTAAAATTTCCAATTTCTAAGGTTCAAACCTTAGAGCTTTAAGAGTTCATTGCTCTATAGTTGCATGCACATT
The DNA here is from genome assembly GCF_000181295.1 of Otolemur garnettii. Classification (NCBI taxonomy): domain Eukaryota; kingdom Metazoa; phylum Chordata; class Mammalia; order Primates; family Galagidae; genus Otolemur; species Otolemur garnettii. Next base: position 2,978,507 of record NW_003852448.1, read on the forward strand.
TAAGTTGGAGTGGATGATGGGGTGTGTGTGAAAAAGCAGCACATGCTGGCTTCTCATGTTTCCTTCCAAGGAGGAAACCTGGCCTTTCTGGAATTTTGCTAACTATATTGCAAAGCTGATCTCTCACTCAAAAGAGCCTTGATAAAGCCATTGTTCATTTTGGCTTTGGAATTTATTTTTAATGGACATATTAGTAGGAAGCCTACAGACACTAATTCATCTGAAGCTGGTCTCACATTTTTATTTCTGAAGAACTTTCATAAGTATAATGGAAAGATTAGAAACTACAAATAAATAAAAAAATAAAGATGAGAAAGTAAGGATGGAGTAATGGGAAACTGAAGACTAAGCTGGAAACCCAAGTCCAGTGGTCGTATTTTTATTTTGAATATCTTAGTCTGTGATTTCTATAGGTGCAAATAGCCTCATTTTACTTATATATTTTTATAGGTATTTAATGGAAAATAATTCAAACTTGTTTTTACTGAAACCCACAAGTTTTTTGATGAAAGTAATAAATTATTTAATTAGGAAAAATAACATTTATTTATTTTTAAACATAGTATATACTACTAAACTAGATGAAAGCCGTAATCCTGTATGAAGGCACCTCTGTGGTGGACGGCAACTTCCCTCCCTAGCACAGGTGTGTGGCTGCATTATGTATGTTTCACATCTGTTTGCTATTAACCTGTTTTAGTTTTGAACTAAAAGGCACAAAAGATGGCTGAAACTCCTAAATGCTAATAGATGTAGCTACACCAATGTTCCATATTTACCAAGAATTCCAATGAAGATGGTCATTTTGCCTTGTAAGCAGGACAAATTTAGATACTTTTTCTTACCAATATCTTGCACCTTCCTTCTTAAGTTTACTTTTAGCTATCAACTATTATTAATGAAATAATTTCTCATTGTATTTTAGAGCTGGTTATTATTACTATAAAGAAAGTGACTATTGCATTTTTATCTCAAATTTTAAGATCTTCTAGTAGTTAACTGCAAACAATTTTTCTAATGATTTTATGCATTTTAAATCTACATATACAAATATAGGGGTTTATATAATGTATATACTATGTGTATGTGTGTGTTTTATATATTTTGTTTTCTTGTGTTTTTATATCAGCAAAGATTGGCTACAGTGGGATGACAGTGAAGTAGCCTAGTTTTTCATCTTTAGGGTTTCCTTTTCTGAAACAGTAAGTTTTTGGTTTCTGATATGTAGTATTTATTGTGACAGGAAATTTCATTCCAGTTTTAGTTTGCTGACTGTCATTATTAGAAATAGCTATTCAATTTTATTTAGTATCTTTTCAGTAAAAACTGAGATATTCGTAATTTTTCTCAATTGTTTTATACTTTAATTTTTTTCCATGTTTACTATTTTTACAGGAAGTAATTTCTTTTTTTATTTTTTCCCTTTTTTTTTTTTTGAGACTGAGTCTTACTTTGTCACCCTCAGTAGTGTGTGGTGGCGTCACAGCTCACAGCAACCTCAAACTCTTGGGCTCAAGTGATTCTCTTGCTTCAGCCTCCAGAGTAGCTGGGACTACAGGTACCCACCACTAAGTCCGGCTACTTTTTTGTTGTAGTTGTCATTGTTGTTAGTAGGCCCCAGCCAGGTTCAAACCCACCAGTCCCAGGGCATGTGGCTAGTGCCCTAACTACTGAGCTACAGACCCTGAGCCTACAGGAAGTAATTTCAATTATATTTTCAGATTTAATGGCATGAAGTTTTATATAACAGTCTGTATAATTTAAAAATGATTTCCATTTATATGGGTATTAGTTTCTATTTCTCTGTATCTGAAGACCAACATCAGGCTCGAATTGTTGGGGTGGGGGATTCTCCCTTCCATAGCCTCTTTATTCTCTCTGGGCTTTCAAGGGACTGGATCTTGTCCACCCATATTGGGGGGCTATTCCACCAATTAAAATGCTGATCTTACCTGGAAACATCCCCACAGGTGCACCTAGAAATAATGTTTAGCCAGATAATGTGAGCATCCCTTAGCCCAGAAAAGTTAACATATACTATGAAAATTAACCATCCCATCTGGGTAATGTGAAATTCAATAACCTAGTTCAGTAATTTTCAGATTTATTAAACATGTTAGTATTTTAAAATTATAGATTGAAATTGTAGAATAACATTTCCCAGTGTATTCGTATAGCTAAGAGAATGAGTTTTATCAAGTTGGAAAGGTAGAAAAAAAGTCATCAAATTTAAGATACATTTGGCAAATGACCAAGGAGTGTTCTGTGACATAAAGGATGGCCTTTGGGCCACGCTCATATGGGCATGTGTGGCATGTGCCACACAGACCAGCACCCTCCTGCTAATCCACCACCTCATAGGTAGGCTTCATTAAGGGGACGTTTGGGTTTATAGATTCCAAATGTTTATGGCCAAATGGGATAAAGGAGCAAGAGTGAGGCATGAAGGAACTCCAGAGAAGATTCAGGAAACAAGCAGAGATATGGGAATTCTTCAACTTCAGGATTAATAAGAAGTGAAAGAAAATTATATGATGCCTATTTGTGTAACAAATTATGAGTATTACCTATAATGTGAGTATATACATATTGTGGGGCAGTGCCTATGGCTCAAAGGAGTAGGGCGCTGGCCCCATATACCAGCGGTGGTGGGTTTAAACCCGGCCCCGGCTAAAAACTGCAAAAGAAAAAAAATGCACACATGTATGCCTATTCTGCCTCTCCCTACCCCATATGTGAAATTAGCATGAAGAAGATTACCTTCAGCTGATTAAGAAGTTATTAGTATTCAGTGCAGCAGTTACTTATATGTAAAAAGTACTAATATACAACCTACCAGTGACTCATTAATTTAGTGGGTCCAGTAGTTTGGAGATGTGTGGTGCCTGTGTAAGAATAGGTTTTGTTCTGTGAAAGTTTTATTTCTGTTAAGTGAATGTATGTGCGGGATCAGTGTATAGAGCACACTCTTTATTGTGGATGAAGAAAGTCTGAAAGCTACTAGGCTAAAGGACCTGTTGCATTTGTTCTCAACACTCACCTTCTCTAACACTCCTGCCAAAAAACACCAAAAAACTTCTGATCAACTTATTAATTTTTTCTTAAATGTTCAGCTTCAGTGAATTAGCTCTTGATATTTTCTGGGAATATCTTCAAAAGACCGAAGGAAAAACCAAATTTGTGACATATAAGGTGAAATATAATTTACACTTCTGTCCTTTCTCTCTCAAGTAGCATTTTCCCCACAGAGGACAGAGATGTAGTGAAGATCAATGAAAAGTGGGTGCATCTTAACAGAGGCGGAGACAACAGGAAGGGATGGGGCATGCAGGGTGCACTGTACTCACAGCAGGTGCTGCGGTCCCGGGGGGGGGGGCATGTGGGGAGGGAGTGTGAAGAGACAGCACAGGGTGAAGGGGGCGTGGACGACAGGCAAGTGGAGATTCAGAAGTGCAGGACCAGGATGGGAACAGACTATGGGTGCGGTGGTCCTCACAGAAGTGGAAAGTGAACTTGTGGGAGAGATTCAATTCACCGAGTCCTGAGGAACTTGAGGGTGCAAAGGACTTCCCAGGGGCCTGGCCCTCCCCACGGGCACCATGACAGGCCGTCCCAGAGGCAGGATGACAGGGATAAGGAAGAGAGCTCCACGCCTCACCCACCAGCCAGGTGAGGTTTTCCTTATCTTTCTTAAAGAAATTGAAAATGTGTTCTTTGTTGGGAGGATTTATTTGCAGAGGTTAAAAAGCCCAAGGAAACATTGCTACAGGGCTGATTCCTGGCAAGTGAAGATGCAGCCCCTGTGCAGCAGCCCCGCAGCTGCAGACAGCACAGCACTCTCAGCTTTAGGCTGCAGACTCAAAACCTCCTCAAATAACCTTGTTAATCGTGGGTCCTTTACAGAGTGGAAAACCAGTATGTGAGTGAACCTCCTGAGTGCCGCAGAATCACAGATAATAGTGCAGCGAGGCAATCAACTGAGGCCCAGGACTGCTTTATGTGAAGGCAAAGCATGGCCCGTATTTTCAAGTTATAAGATGACTTGTTGACATGTAAAATACTTATGCACATAAAGTAAAACGACTATCAAATCTATAATTAAACATTTTTAAGAGAAAACAATGAATGGCTTCTGATTTGAAAGCCAACACACTATGACATATTCCAACTTACTAAGAGTAGCTCGGAGAACGAACTGTCTCCACTGAGTGTAAAGAGCATGTTAGAAACGCGGGTGGAGACGATGGTGGATGGCCGTCCTTTGCTGGAATGAGAATGAATTACAACACCATGCACTACTGGTCTCTGACAGACACTGTTAGAAAACGATTAACTGGGCCAAGCACACGTTTACTAGAGTGAGCATGAGGACCTCAAGCAGGCTGCCATAAAACACGGCCTAGGTAACAACGCAGAAGGCTGATGTCTAAACTGAAGTCAGCACATTGCTCTCCAACAGTAGAAGAGGAATGGGTCCTGTCCAAGAAATAATGAAGGGGGAACGCATATACTCTTTTTATCCAGGGAGTTATCAGGACTTTCAGCTGATTTGCTGTTTATTCTTTAAAAAGAATCACTGGGCAGCACTGAAAAATGGAACGCTTTTCCCAGGACCACATGTAGCCTGAAAGGAGGGGTGTCTTGCCGTAGCTCCCCCCTCTCCCTAAGTATCCTAGGCTCCCCATTCTAAGGGACACGAATGGCTTGGAGAAGATTACTTTCCTTACATCAAAGTAGGATTGCAGATGCTCTCTCTGTCTATGGCCTCTCGCCTCCCCCCTCCTGCAGCCTGCCCTCGCCTGCAGCTGTCACCCGTGCTTCCCACTGACCAGGGCCACTCCCTGCTCCTCACCAGAGGGTGCCACCTCCCCGCCATGTCAGCAACAACACAGCTAGCATCCCAAGGCACAGGAACTGACTCAGACTTTCCAACCCACTGGTTCAACTTCGACCCAGAGACAAAAGTCATTTGCTCACATACTGATATTGTAGTTGTCCTACTTCTAGAAGCAAATTAAATATATTTTCTTGATTAAATCTGAGGGATAGTGACATCACAATAAGGCACTATTATGATTTTCTTTTGCACATACTTATAACTACATTACTCGGAATAAATATTTAAATGACCAGAAGGGGTAAGAAAAAGAATCACATTGCTTTATAGTCAAGCCCCAATCTACTTACTTTTAGGGTTCCTGTGTAGTTCTGGGACACTGGAAAGAAGTCTCCCCACCACAAGCACAGGAAAGGATGACAAAGGTGAGGAGATGCGTGTGAGGGCAGAGAGGACAGCACCACTGAGCAGGGTGGACTGAGTCTGTGCTGAAAGTAGCTGGGACGCTGTGTGCACAGAAATTCACCCAACCAGAGAACAGGATGGAGGATTACATTATGCCATGAGTGCTCATTACCCCAAATGGGAGAGAATTAGGGACAAAGTTTAGGGAAGATCTAAGTAATTGTACAAATAATACTTCCACAAAGACTGGTCACAGGACGCTGTGACTGAGGAGTTTTGTCCTGTTGATCCGAAGGTGACGCTATGTCAAGACCCCATGGTACTACTGTAAGAAGTACAACACAAAGTATCCCTGAATCCGAAACCATTTACCTGAAGGTTAACTGGACAATATATTAATACTTGTCCTATGCAAATCTGCATGCCTACCGAGTGCTGGGTTTTTGTAAATACTGTGTCTACTCTCAGAGCAGCACGGCAAGGGAGAGACAAGGTCTCACACATCCCATGTCAGGGCGGCCTCGCTGCAACAGTCCCTGCCACTTCCCTGCAGCCTCAAGGCTCATAGGGACAGAACTGGGATCCACACTGGCCTGGCAGCTCCTCCTACTCCATCATGCTTGTAGGGTACCGAGACACAGAATTGTCAAATAAGTCTCCAAAAGTTAAAAAAAAAGATTAAAAGTGGATAAAGAAAAGCAGAGAAATACAAGTCCTTTGTGTCTAAACCTCATTTGGACGATCCCACAGGCCTCAGGGGTCTCAACAGAGTGGCAGCATCGCAGGGCCTTCGTTTCTATAGTTTCTTTCCATTTTCACCGTCACAATATCTTCGTGTACTTGTAGTTCAGGGTGTGTGGAGAGCAGAAGCTTATTTCCATGTTTTTATTTGAAGAGATTAGTTTATTTAAACAGCTGGCACAAAACGGCCAGCCAAAAGCTGTTCTGAATTTTGATTTTATAAATTTTATGATTTAACTAGAAAAGAAATATGAAAATATTTTACCATCTAGGATGGCAAACCAATTTAAATTGAATGGCATTTTCAGCAGCATCTCAACCATTTTTTAAAAGCCCTTACAATGAGACCCGTCAGCCCCAAACCAGCTGCACGTGGAGCCTGCACCTGAAGAATTAAGAATGTGTATCTACCTTTTTTTCATAGAACTTTCTCCTTAATTTGGCATCTCTGGGAGGTACCGTCTCTCTCAGGTTTCGGTACCACTTTCTCACAATGCATCCTCTCCAGTAGGCTTGGATTCTGGAACACAGAAATTTGAAAATGACTCACTCACGATGCCTCCAGGTTGACAAGTATTTCAGAACTTGCTATGAGTCCTGTGCTGTGCGGGGCCCTGGGAGACAGTGGCGGCCAAGCAGAGTGAGGGCCCCTGAGCTGCCCACAGTCCTGTTCATGCCGTGCTGCCTCCCCGCGGCCGGCAGGGACCCTCTTACCTTGTCGCACACTTGGTTCTGAATAGCTGGGCCCCGTCGTGTATCACTCTGGTTTGATACTGGTTCTTTCTACAGAGAGGACAGGTTTTTTTACTTGTGAACTTTTCAAAAGCCTGAAGGCATGCCTAAAGAAAAACATTTCACTTAAAATTTTACGAGTAATTACTTTTAAACATTTTTACTTCTAATGTAATTACAGTGTTCTTTTCTCTCATAATTATGACTTAATCCAATTTAGATCATAAAGTGAAGAAGTTTCATCAGATGTTAACACCATCCTCATGAAACCTGTTCTAAAAATGTTTTTTTTTTTTTTACAAGAATATACTTGCAGAGACATCAAAACCTTTTGAAAATCAGCTAGTATAAAGCTGAGTAAGTCACGCTTGTGTGTAAGGCCAGCACCAAGATAGTGTGCGTGACTCAAGCTATCACTCACTCTGATGTGCGCTAACAGCAACAACCTGTTATGCAAACATTTGTGGTTCTTTTGTCACATAAAGTTCGTGATTTTCAAAATAGGATGAATTGTACTATAGCCTACAGCCATGTTTCCAACTGTAAATGGTGATTATGAATAAAACAAATGGCTTTTTTTAGGAGACTTTAAAGTGAGGAAGGCTTCTCTGAGCTGCAAGGAGTGATGCACGGTCTTGGTACAGGGCGAGGCAGGATTTACTCACTTTGTGAAACACGTGGGAACATGAAAGCAGCACCTGTTCAGGAGGAAACAGAATGATGTCTGAAGTTTAATAAAAGGAAAGCAACATAAACACATTAATTAAAAGAAAAATTCTGAATGCTTAGAAGGAGTATTATTTGAAAAATTAAAAAAGCAAATTAATAACTTTGATATTTATACTATTTAATGTGTAAGTTTAGCATAGCACAAGTATATAATCTACATGAGAAAAATTAAGTTAGCAACAATCTAAAACATCAAACGCACACATGAAGTTTGATATTAAGCTATTAAAGTGAATATCCATGTAAAAGTCAAACAATTATGAATTAGATGTGTCTCCCAGTAGACCTTAAGAGTGAGTTGAAGCTACAAGGGGTGAGGAAGGAAGAGGACTGACCCATGCAGCAAGGCGCGGGCTGGTGGAAGGAGGAACGGAGAAGGGCTGTCTAAGTATATTTTGAAAAAGTCTTTGTTCAATTTAATTACTCTCCTAAGTTTTTTTGAAATCGCAGCTTTTTTGAGATAGAATTTTGATAGTGTTCGATTTAAATAGTGAGACATCATGGAGAGGTGAGTTACTTTTTCTTTTTTCAATGCAAGACAAGTATCTTCACAAGAAAACATCCCCTTTCTGTGATCAAAACTCCGTCTGTGACAAAAGACAGAAGCTCACACTGCATAGACAGCTGGCGGCACAGGGCAGGAGGGCTGGGGTTGGTGCTCAGGGCTGGACACACAGGGCCTTGCTGCAAGGGTCCTTTAGCAACTGGCGCTTTTCCTCTCCTTAGCAAGAGAAGCTCAGGGAAGGTAGATTAAGTGAGGCATGGTGCAGGCGAAGGTATTTCCCTCTGCCTGGACTCTGACTTCAGTGGCCACCATCTGTGCACTCCTGGCTGAGGTTTCAATCCCACGCAGCAGGGCTGCCTGACCTGGGACACCTCCCAGTTCTCACAGTGATCAACCCACCTGCCTTCATTCAGTCCATACTTTTCTTCTTAAATGGGAATAAAAGAAGAAATACTGGAACAGAACTCAGTTCTAAAACCTCTTTTTGAAACTTGTCAACAAGTTAAGTCTAAACTGAATAAACTCAATAATGTGGATCCTTTCCTGTTATTACAGGTCCATCAAATTACAGTATTTTGTGAACTTCATTACTCATTCTTTATAGAATGATCTTCACCAAAGTACTTTATCAACTTTATAGATATCCAATCTATATTGAACAGCATTATACTCCTGTATATTTAAAATATCTTACTTTTAAATGTCTATAAAGTGTTATTGGCAAACATTCCTTGATATAAAAAAATGATTAAGTGGTAATAAATACACCAAAAACATCATAGTAATTCAGATTAATTCTAGCTGGACTCTGCCATACTTTGAGTTGGCCTACTAGGGATCACTGGAATTATTTACTTATTTCCTCATCTGTGAAATGCATATAATGCCTACTGGAGAGACTGAATTAACTAAAGGCCCTCTGAAATCATGAATGCTGGGGAAATATCAACTATTATTTACAACTAAGGAAGACTCTAAGTACAGATATAACTAGAAATGCAAAATAAAGTGTCTGTAACAAAACAAAAATAATAAAATTTAGTGAGAAATACAGTAAAAAAGAGAATGAAGGAAATTCTGGGCAGGATGAACTCTGGTCACCTCCTAAGGTGTTCAGCTGTAAGTTTCATTCTCTCTACAGCCATCAGGCTGTATATAGTGTAATTCAGAAACAGGTTGGTTTTTTTTTTTCTTTATTTCAAAGTAATATGAGGGTACGAATTTTTAGATTACATTATTCTCACTTACAGGGTAAAGTTCCAGTTACAAAAGAGCCCCTCATCCAGGGGGTGTGGTATCCACCCTCACAATATGCACCCCAGGTGAGATCTCACCACACACCCTCCACTCCCTGCCCCTGCATTATATTTGTGTTTCATTGTTCATATGAGCATGTAATTGTTTATATATTGGTTTCATATTAGTATTGAGTACACTGGATATTTATTTTTCCATTCTTACGATACTTTACCAAGAAGAATGTATTTTAGCTCCATCCAGGTAAATGTAAAAGAGGTAAAGTCTCCATCTTTTTTAATGGCTGAATAGTACTCCATGGTGTACATACATCCATAATTTGTTAACCCATTCAGAATGCTTCCACAACTTGGCAATTATGAATTGAGCCATAATGAACATTCTGGTGCAAATGTTTTTGTGATAAAATGATTTTTGTTCTTCTAGGTAGATAACCTAGTAATGGGATTGGGGGATCAAATGGAAGGTCTACTTTGAGGTCTTTGAGGATTCTCTATACTTCCTTCCAGAAAGGCTGTATTGGTTTGCAGGGAATATAGTGAGTGTTCCCTTCTCTTCACATCTACACCAGCAGCTGCAGTTTTGGGACTCTGCGATGTGGGCTAATCTTACTGGAGTTAGGTGATGTCTTAGAGTGGTTTTGATTTGCATTTCTCTGATGATTAAAAATGATGAGCATTTTTTTCATGTGTTAGTTAACCAGTCATCTGTTATCTTTGGAGAAGGTTTCTGTTCAAGTCTCCAGAAACAGGTTGTTGAGGCCAGAAGGATTCCTTGGAGTTCTATTAACACTTCTGCTACACCAAAGTACTAATTTATCCTAAAAGGTAATTCTGTGGTTTAAATGCTAAAATCTTTCCAAAATACCCAACTTTCACATATGTGACATAGGTCCTAATAGAGAACTGGAATGTAATAAATATGATTGAAATAATTTGTGAATTCAGACTACAAAGAACAAAAATGTAACTGTTGTGGACTTTGTCAGTGATGAAATATATTGAAACTGAGTTTGAGAGTTAATGTGCCAGGGTGAGAAGCGATCCCGGGTTCCTGTGCTATGAGTCCAGGTTGTTCAAGTACATCCCTATACTCTCAGCACATCTCTGAGTGCCAGTGCGGGAAGCACCATGCTACACGCTGTGGGGAATCGCTGAGGGGCAGCCACTATCTCACACACAGTTCTGAGAATGTAAGTATCCCCAACTTCCAGGACGTAACAGTTCAGTTAGGCAGACAAAATGTGTTTAGGAAAAACCTATGCTGTAAGTTATATATCATCTGTAAACCCAGGGTAATATCAATCTTACTATGGTAAAGTTTCATGAGTAAAGATTAAAATATTTTACTTTTCTTAAAGATTCTCCTACAAATTCTTTGGAGATACTCAAGCATGTATTCTGTTGTTGTTGCTATTATTTAATTTCTTTTATGATTTAATTCACAAAACTTAAAAATTCCTTTTGCTTTCATCCTTTCTGTCCTGGGACACAAATGCTTCTCCACACTCTGCCATCATTCTTTCTGGCTGCACAAGGCCAGTGGAACAGAAGCGTTCCTTTTGTATAAACCTGGTACTTGAGAATTACTGTCACTCAGTAAATAAAACTGTTCAGCTTTCTCACACACACACTTTAATGAATGGAAAGAAAATACAAGTATCTAAGGAGGATACTTGTGCTCATAGAGGGTAAATGGCAACACGGAGGCCTGGCAGTGAGCCTACCCCACGTCTAGTCACTGAGAACAGCCCCATGCTCAGCACCTGGGGATGGAGGCGAAACTCTTCTTTACATATCGGGCAGGGCTGCATGGAGTCCCCTTGCAGGATGGACCTCTGCTTCACCTTCTCCCACTCATCAGATGACAGTGGCAACGGGGGAGGCTCAACGAGGCCCAACTTCTGTGCTGCAAGTGAGACAACCACAACGTGGGTCAGAGTGTGCTTCAGAGCATGGCCCCCACCTGTGAGTCACAGCTTCACTGCAGACAGATTTACAGCAATGCATTTCACGCCACCCGCTTTCCTTCACAAGTCACCCCTGTGGTATCTACCAGGAGTGAGTTCCAGGATCCCTCTAACTTCTCAGATAACAAAATCACAGGTACACAAGTCCCCTACATAAAGGAGAAAGGCTGGGAGAAAAGGTTGAGATCCAGCCGTGAGCACTTTAGGACGTGCCCTTGGGGTGACTGATTCTGCTGCTGGGGGGACGAGTCAGAGGGCGGAGCTGCATGGGGCCTGCGCAGCTCCAGACCACTTGTGATGCAGGACGTCACCACACAGTGGAACCTGTGCATCCAACAGGCAAGGGGCGGTAAACATAATATGAAGATACAACTAATAGTAATGACGCAACTGTGCAAGGCCCTCACCGTGAACTGAGCCCGTGGGACTGGAAGTCGCTCTGGGGGTCAGTGAGGGAGTGTGAGTGCATGTGAGGTCTGGGTGTGCAGACCTTAACACCCCATGCTCAGGCCATACTGAATTTATTAGAACAGTATTTTCTTTCTTCAATAATAAGTTAACCTTAAAGTGCCTTTTTTTTTTCTAAGAGAGTCTCACTTTATTGCCCTCGGTAGAGTGCCATGGCGTCACAGCTTACAGCACCTCCAACTCCTGGGCTTAAGTGATTCTCCTGCCTCGGCCTCCCAAGTAGCTGGGACTACAGGCACCTGCCAGAATGCCTGGCTATTTTTTTTGTTGAGTTTGGCCAGGGCCAGGTTCGAACCACCACCTCTGTAAACAGGGCCGGCGTCCTACCCACTGAGCCATAGGCGCTGCCCTAAAGTAACTTTTTTACTTTGTAGACCTTTTGATTTTTTAGAACTTTTTGATATTTAGAGCAATAATTAGTTTATGTGTTATACACTATACAAAATATTTTTTCTTTATGTCCTTATTCTATAAACTTTTATCTAATTAAAAAAATCTCTTTTTTTAACTTCAAAAATACTCTTATTGTTAAAAACTAAGACGCAGCTGGGCACAGGGGCTCATGCCTGTAACCCCAACACTCTGGGAGGCTGAGGTGAGAGGATTGCTTGAGCCAGGAATTTGAGACCAGCTTAGGCAACATAGTGAGATCCTGTCTCTACCAAAAATAGAAAAATTAGCTGGCTATGGTGGTGGTGCCTATAGTCCCAGTTATTCAGGAGGCTGAGGCAAGAGGATCTCATGAGCCTAGGAGTTTGAGGCTACTGTGAGCCAGGGTGATGCCACTGCACCCTAGGCCTCCACAGGGCCAGGGGTCATCATACTGTCACTGGGAGAAAGGAATTTTTCAGCTCCATTATAACCTCAAGGGACCACTATCATATACGTGGCACATGACTATACTCTCGTAAAAAGTAAAAACACCCCAAGACATAGAAAATAAGAAAATTATGGGAGAGTGACATCTGGGAAACAGGCATTCTTGGTACAGCTACATGAAGGACACTCCCAGCAGAGCAGTGTGCTGCCCTGAACCGGGGTTACCTCCCGGGATGATTAGATCCTCTGTAGCTGTCTGACGTGTGCATGGGTAGCTCCCTGTCATCACTCATCACTAGTCTGCCCGTGATGCTGCTGTCACAGTCCTCACAGAACCACTGCACTCTTAAACTGCGTGTGTATCACCCTGCCAAGAACAAAGTCACAATGCGGGCAGACAGATAAGTGGGGAGAAGGCAAAGATAATGCAGGTAGATGCCAGCCCTCCAGGATGTACAGCTTAACTCCCTGCCCCCGCTCCCCAAATGTGGGCCAGACTTACTGTCTCATTTCCAAAGGCCAGTCTGGAAAGAGAACATCTCTAACTTTCCAGCGGAGAAAGGTGAAAGACACACACCCTTAACCAAGCAGTTGGCAGCGATGAAGGTGGCAACGTCATGCCCTTATGGGGGTACTCTTCCCATGACCTGACTCCAGCCCAATCCTGAGCCCAAACTATAAATGCCCAGCTGGTACTCCTCAAAATACTACTCGAATGGTCAAGATGGAGAGGAAAAAACTGTCATAGGCCAGAGGAATGAGGACACAGCCAACATTACCCTGCACTGGGTTCCAGAGCAGTAAAGGGAAGCGGGGAAACTAAAATCCAACCAAGTCTGGACTTTAGTTAGTAACAGTCACGTACCAATGTTGGTTTCTCATTCTGCAAAAAGTGCCATGATAACACTAGACAAACAGAACTCTACTATATTTGCAAATTTTCTATGACTCAAAATAAAAAACATATTTAAAAAATAGCAGTACCTTAAAACAACCTGTACCTGAAAGGTAAAATACACATGACTCAATAACTTAGGTTAAAGAAAAAGCCAAAAAGAAAATCCGGAAGTGTACCCAGAGCTGAGTGCTGTAGAAGCCTCACATGTTAGTGGTGAGATAGACCGAGACACAGGAAGCCTGAACACAGCAGAAAACAGGCCAAGTATTGAACTCAAGACACTAGAAAAAGAGAAAAACAACAAATTTAAAGAAACAAAAAGGCAAATGCAAAGATGAAGGCAGAAATGTCAAGGAAACAGAAGCCAAAGCAGAGACCAAAACCAACACTTGGCATGAGCCTGGATTAGTCTTCCTCAAAAAGAGACATTCCTGACAAAACTGGTCAAGACAAGGAAAAGGAAAATGCAAAAAATATATAGAATAAAAAAAGGAAATAATTATAAAATTTAAAATCATAAAACAGTGTTGACAGCTGTATTCCAAGTATTAATACACCTGGAAATCTAGATGAAATTGATATATTTCAGAAAATACATTAAAAATTTAAATTGTCCCAAGAAGAAACAGGAACTCGACTGACCTCCTGCTCTGGTGGCACCCGTGGCCCCTCTCTGTCTGGCCTGAGAACCACACTGTGCTCCGGCAGAAATGGGCTCAGCTGAGGACGAATCTTGACCGACTGAGGTATATCATGGCAATCCTTCCTTTGGCAATTTTTAGACCATCAATGGGTGTGTGATCCATCTCAGGTGGAATGTAAGAAACAGTCTCCTGGGGGGCATCTGCAGACACCTCTCTCCCCTGCCTTGCCGGCCTGACCTGTGTCATAGAGGACTGGGCGTGGAACATGCAGCCCTCCTGTCTTCATCCCTGGTGCTGTCACTTAGGATGGCAGAGCTGCGCTGGTCCTAGTGGACACAGCCAAGCTGCGGAGCCACACTGTGACAGAGAGCAGATGCAGGGAAGGCCTGCACACTGCCAGTGGGTCGCTGTATGTGCACAGCCAAACCCATCTTAATGGATCACCTCTCCTCACACTGCTTAAAACATTTTTAAAAGAGCCTCAGGCCAGATAATTTTACAAGTGAGTTATCCCAGACTTTCCAGGAGCCTATTTTCCCTATTTTCTGTTATTTAGCATATTGAAAAAAAGAGGGAAAGCTGCCCCACTTATTTTATGAAGCTATATGGCCTTGGTATTAAAACCTGACAAGGACAGTATGAAAATGAGCATAGACCCGAGGAATCAATGGCTAACGATACACACGTCCTGAGCAAGATCAGTTGTCAGAACCCAGCAGTGGATTTGAAAAACACCATGATCATGTTGGGTTTGTCCAAGGTGTGCAAGGAAGACTCAGCACCAGAGACCCTGCCACTCACTGCACAGGTGAGCGAGAGAAAGAAATGAGCACGTCATCTCAACAGCTGCAAGAAGAAGAAGCACCTGCTAAGTTCTATTCATGATTTAAAAAAACTCTACAAACTTGTTAAATGGGAAGTTCCATAATTAGATAAAGGCCAACCAACAAAATAAAACAGAACAATAAACAAAGAGCAAACATCACATTAATGGATAAATTATAAGTGTTAGGCTCAAGAAGACAGAAATGCCAGGTGCTACTACCTGTATTCACCACACTTCAAGAGATCTTGTCCACATCAAAAAAAGACAGGGACACCAACCTGTCTGTGGGTTAGATGATGACACTGTAAACATGTTATTTGCACTACTTTATAAATATAGTTTTAAAAAATTGCAGCAGATTTTATGTAGAAAATATGGCAATTTTAAGAAGAGAAAAAAAGAGAAAAGGGTCATTTCTCATTAGCTGTTAAGACACACAATAAACTATCCTAAGTGAGACACTGACATAGAAGCAGAAGCCACTAAAAGGAGAGATCTAACAAACGTCTGTCCCCATCATTTTTCCTAAGAGCACAGGCAAAATGAACCGTGATAAGATCTAACTGTGAAAAGTAAAATATAAAGGAAATGAAGGCTAAATCAAGAAGAGATTCGTGTAGAATATACAAAGAACTCTAGTAGATCTGCAAGATAGAAAACTCGAGTGGAATATTACGCATAGCTAATAGTTAGGAGGATACGGCTCAAGCTCATTAGTAACTAGCATGCATCATGAAGATTTTTTTCCATAAAGAGGTCATTTACTCTCCTTAATAACCTCACTTGTTTTTCAATTTGGGATGTTCTTCCTGATGTCTAATTTAAATGTTTCCTGACAAAATTTCTAAGATTGATTATAATGGAGCTATTTTATCATCTACATAAACTGTATATGCACAACAGAAGATATTCACTAAGCTACCGTATAACATTACTCCAAGTCTCAGCACGTTTCTGAGCCATGCCACTTTCTAGAAGACAACACGATTGTCAGCAGGAGTTAGGAGAAAATAGTACAAAATGCCTCATATGTGGGCACTGCCGTGGGAGCAGGGTCCTCTGTCTATGTGAGCCCAAGGCACAGGCCTCCATATCCATCTCATCTGCACCAGGACACATCCCAACCAAACTTGTTCTCCATGCCCATCATAATTTAAAAGTCCGTATTTCTAACTTCTCAGTTTAAAATAATTTCAGACTTACTAAAGATTGTAAAAACAGTATAAAGAATTCTCATACACCCTTAACCCCAAATGTTAACATTTTTCCTAACTCTAATACCAAGATCAAAACCACCTGTGATCTGTCAGTCAACTTACCTGAATTTGCTCTTTGCTACACATGCACCCTTCTTTCTGGACTGAGGTGCAGCCCAGGGTCAGCAACACACATGCTGCTGCCACGTCCCTATGACTATTACAATCTGGGGTAGTTTCTAGGTTTGGATTTTTGAAGATTCCTAGCGAGGAATTCTGTAAAATGTCTTTCAATTCAGGTTTGTCTGAGGTTTTCTCACGATCAAATTAAGAATACATTTTGGCAACAATGCCACAGAAGTGATGTCACACCTTTTATCAGGAGACACATGAGGTCCACATGTGTCATTACTGCTGATACAGCTTGGGTCACTTGGCTGGGTGCCGTCTGCCGAGTGTTACACAGTGCCTGCAATGATACCTACCTGTGGGTATAGACTAGATGCCACCATCACTCTGTGTCTCAGAAGTGAAGACTTTCCCCGTTACCAGTTTCAGTAATGATCATGAATATTACTGTGTACAAATGCTGATCTCCTATCAACCCGTCCACTATATTTATTAGCTAAATATTCTACTAAAAGAGTTTTTTCTTTTCCATCATTTATGTGTTTGATTGTATCTATCAGTGTGAATTAATGGATGTTTCTTTCATTCTACTATTTTTACTTATTTTACTTATCACTGCTATCTTTATTTTCTAGCTCAAATGGTCCCCTGTCATTTTTAAACTTCGGCATATACACACCTTTCTCTATAATTATAAATTTAGACAAATTATTTCTGTACTGTAAAAACTATAATATTAATCACAACAGATTCATTACCTTTAATAAGCCAAAAGATGAACGTGTGACCAGCTTAGCTTACCTAGAGTTAATGGGGGTGGCTTTGGATCCAGAACATACTCTTTTTCTGGATCTTCCCCTCTGGGGCCCTGCGTAGTTTTTCTGAGTCCTGTATCTATTACTGCTTTTGTCTCTCTTTTCAGAGCTTTGGATCTATTCTCCTTCTTTTGCACTCTTGTCGTGGCTACGGAAAGGTCTCGCAGCTGAAGATCATGTAAAATGTGGTCTTGTAAAGCAACTGCAGTGATGGCTAAGTTATCTTTTTTAGATGAATGACCCTAAAAAATAGGAAAAAAATCATATTTATAGGAAGCGTATGTAATATATCCTTTAAAAGGGAACTGAGGCTTTGATACTCAGCACTGACGGCACATTAGACCACATCTACTAGTAATGAATGCTTAGCCAATTGTCACCTGAGCGAGAGCAAGCCCACACTGCCTTTATGTTAAAAACACAGGAAGATCTATTCACTCCATTACTAAAGCTTTAACTGTAACATGCAAAAAGTCATTATGACCTATGCACCTGTGCAAGCCTAAACAAATCCATACTGTTTCCGTATAATTAAATTAATCTCTAGGAAATACTGAGCAAAGTACTGCATTTAAACATGTTGAGTCTTTTGGTGAAAACTTAATAATTTTCCTCTGTATAATAAAATTACCAAACAGCTAGGATGTGCTTGCAGTAAGCACTACAGGAGACTGTTTTTCTCATGTACCTGCCCACTGCCCCCATGCCACATTTGGCATCTCCCAGTCCCACTGATGGTTCCTGGTTGATGCATCACTTGCAAGCTATTTTTTCATGCGCTCGAATGGCTGAATTAAAATATATTCATGAGTAAAATATTAAAAACCCATGGTGTACCTTATTTTTTAACATGATGAATCAGGGAAAGTTGTTGCTTAGCTGTAACAAATCCTGTCATCACAACATATGTGCATCATACTCCTTTTGTTCTACTGTAAAAACATAAATCAACAGAAAGTTGAAGTTAGATAAGTTAGGAGTTATATAAACTCTTTTAGGACATTGTGGGGAAGATACGTATTAGGAGTGTGACAATGAAGCGATGGGTACGTCCATACAGGGGGGTACTGTGCTATCCAGTCGTGTTGTGGAGGCGGCTTCATATCAGTTACATTTTGCTTCAGCCTTGTCCTCAAACAGTTCACCACTGAGTTGCAGAGAACATATTGATATAAATGAGAACAAGGCATTGATAAATATAACATTATACATAACCACAACAAAGTTTCAAACTAACATCTAGAGACTAAAATGATTAGAGATTTGTAAACCTCCTAAAGAGATGACAAATAAACTGGAATTTGAAGGGAAATGAACATGTTACATCACAGGTACAAGGAAAGCAAAGGTATTTAGGAAATTAGCAGGATATTTAGGGGGAAGGGAACACTGGGAAGGGAAAGTGGGATGCAGAGCAATACTGGGTAACTTCTATCTACCCAGAATATAAGCACAGAATATGGGACAGACCAGGGTTCCAGTCCTGCTTCACCACTTTGCCAGATACTTAACATGGTGGAATCTCAGTTTGCTCACCTATAAAACAAGCATAGCACTGACCCTACAGGGTTACCGTAAGTGTTAAACGAGACCACCTCTGTAGAGTATCTAGAAGGATCTTTTCACACAGAAGGTACTCCAGTTATTCTTGTTCCAATTCCCTTCAAACCTGGTGGAAGAGTTTGGAATTAGCCCTTTTAGTATTTGGACAAGAGTGTATTTAATGAAGACAAAAAGTCCAAACTGTACTGTAATGGGGAGAAAGTTATTCAAGTAATTTAGGAAAAATACAATATATCCTCAAATAATGTTTCTTTCAACATCATTTTGTTAAACAACTGATGAGAAAGAAATAAATTGGCAGCCAGGGCCACCATCTGAGTGGGGTCTGCACGTTGTCCCTGCAGCCACCTGGGCTTCCTCCAGCATCCGGCTTCCCCCCACATCCCACAGCAGCCACACCAGGTTCACTGCTATGTCCAGACTGTCCTCATCTGAGAGCACTGGTGAGTGTGAATGTGCCCTGGGATGGCAAAGTGTGTTGTCCAGGGTCGGTTCCCACCTTGGGCTGAGCTGCCAGCATGGGCTCTGATCTCCTGAGCCTCTGAACTGGGATAAGCCGTTTGGAAAATGAACGAATCCAAATCATTGTCACAGCAATCACACAGACACACGGTACCAGTGCGGATCATTGTCACAGCAATCACACAGACACACGGTACCAGTGCGGATCATTGTC
>NW_003852448.1:2997750-2997963 GCF_000181295.1 Otolemur garnettii
GTACCAGTGCGGATCATTGTCACAGCAATCACACAGACACACGGTACCAGTGCGGATCATTGTCACAGCAATCACACAGACACACGGTACCAGTGTGGATCATTGTCACAGCAATCATACAGACACACGGTAACAGTGCGGATCATTGTCACAGCAATCACACAGACACACGGTAACAGTGCGGATCATTGTCACAGCAATCACACAGACACA
>NW_003852448.1:2997983-3033568 GCF_000181295.1 Otolemur garnettii
GCGGATCATTGTCACAGCAATCACACAGACACACGGTAACAGTGCGGATCATTGTCACAGCAATCACACAGACACACGGTAACAGTGCAGTATGACAGTGCTCAGTGGGCAGGCACTTCCTCATCTGCCGTGGACCTGCCGGTGAGAGGGAGTGCCCTGGACAACTTCCACTTTGCAAGTATTCCTCCCCAATTTAACCCATCCCACAGAACCCACCTTCACTCACCGAAAAACATGGGTCGTGATCTTTCTTGAGTGTAGTTCTAGCTTACGTGTATTTCAGTGTTTAATATTAGAAGCGTTTTATGTCTTAACTTAGACATTTTATAAGTTTTGGGGGGCCAGAAATATGCCCTGGGAACTTAACTCTTGTTTATATGAATTAGCCTGTGGTGAAACTGGTTTCACTGTACACTGTTTCAAAGTCGCAGTTTTCAGGAACCATCTATCAAGTTAGGACTTACCGTATGGAGGGCCTAACTGTGAGACTAGAAAGCAATTAGTCCAAAATATATTTCTAAAGACCAATACTTATATTAAATTAATCCAAATGAAAAAACTACTGAGGAGTGCTGTCAAGAGAGAAATGTAAGGACAGTAGAAACAAACTCCTGATCAGCAACCCAGGGTTTAGGAATAAAAAGTAGCTGCTGAAGTCCTCTGGAAACTTAGATGGTAGTTTCTATACATAACCCTTTCCTATTCCATTTCAATTCTGGCATAAGAGATATTTGAAAGATGTTTATTCAATATTTCAAGAAAATCTAGGCTGGAGAAATGGTTCAAGGTATTAGAAATACTGAAAGATCACTGCTAGATTTTTCTATTTCTAAAATGCTTACAACCAGAGGGAAGATAGTTTGCCTCGTTCCTAAAACAGTTTAATACAATCATATCTGGCTATCTACACTCTTATTTATTTTACCTCAAAATAAGATTAATATCAAGTGAAAAGCTTTTAAAAGTTGTGCCCATTTAAAATTCTACACTATCATTCAATTCTAGAATTTAAAATTTAGGATTTAAAGGTATTAGAAACTCTTCAGTCCAAGTCCACTTTATAAATGAAAAAACACTTGTTTGAGATGACATTATTGGTCTGTGGCAAGCCAATTTAGAGAAACTTAATCCCTGTCCCGTATTAAAAGCGGAAATTAATGGTGACACATCCATTCTTCGTCAATTTCAGTATTAATAATTAGTTAACAGAGCTAGGGCTGATAACTAGTTAACAGAGCAAAAGCTACCATTGTGATGCCAAAGTAATAGTTACCAATTTGTTTAATAAACATGCCAAATAAAAATACATAAGAGCACAATTTTAAAAACAATTCTACACAGTGTATTATCTCCCAACTTCTGAATTTCTGGTCTATACACCGTTGACAAGGTTCTACCTGCGACGCCCAGGAGCACACAAAGTTGCTTTGCTAGAATTCTCTTTAAAACTCAAACCATCTTTGGACTTGGCTCCCTTTCTTGTAATCGGTAGTGCAAGATTTTAAGTTTTTGAGACAGCATCAATCTGCACGACGTTTGCAGAGACACTGCCGCAAGCTAACCAGGAGCCCTCGCTGAGTAGGCAGTGGGACCCCCACCCGCCACGACCCCAGTCCCGCCGAGCAGGTCCCCACCGGAGCCCCCGCTCACCCACAGACAGGCTCGGGTTACACTCGGGTCTCCCGCGGCAAAGCGGGGACCCAGCGCCGAGCGGCAGCGTTGCGAAGCCGCTCCTCGCCCCCAGCTCTGCCAGTAACGCCCCAACACCCAGCTCCAGCTCGGGCTCCACCTCGGTCCTCGCCTCCCGCCGTTGCCGTAGCAACCCCCTTCCCGCCTCCGCGCTCGCTCCCAACGCGCAAGCTCCCCGGCTCCTCCCGGTCCCCGCGCCGGCGGCCGTGAGGCAACACAGCGCATGCTCACTGGCCCGGCCGCGCGCATGCGTCGCGCACACACGCCGGTGCGTAGCCGTTAAGATGAGGGACGCGGCGGCTGCTAGGCGCGAGGAACGTGGCCTGGTGCGTTGTGCACCGGGTGGGGCGCGGTCCTCGTGCCCTCGGGTCCCTGCCGAACTGCGCGCGCGCGGTTGGCGCCGCCCCAGGCCCGCGGACGAGTGGACATCCCCGGCGCGGCCCTGGGTCTGCCCGTCCCCTGGGCCTGGTCGTCGACTGGACCCCGAGCTCGTGACCCCCAGCGCGGCTCCTCCCCGGGGCGCTCGCGGTCGCGCCACCCTCTCGGGGGGCCGGGCCTGGCCACCCCCCGGCCCGCGCTCCGCCCCCGACACGTGCTGCGCGGTCGCCCCGCCGGTGGCCGCCGCCCGGTGCTGCCTGCGCTCCGGCCCAGACCCTGGTTTTGCGTCGTGGGTGTGATTTTTTCTTTGTTTTATTCTTTTTGGTTCTTTAGGATAAGAACATAAATGTGGCCTCGCACTCCCATCGTGGCCAGAAGCGGAAGTCAGTATGAGCTTTAGTTTGTTAAGCTTATTTCGTGCTTTTGTTTGAATAAAACTTTGCTGAAAGTGCAAAGAAAACATGGAAAGGCAAGTAATTTCCTTTTTAACTTCACTGAAAGCGAGGTCCGAAGTTGCCAACCGTCTTAGACTGGGAATCAATCATTGATCATTAAGGACCTAAAAATTAACATAAATTTGGAATAAGTGATATATGAAACAAGATAATTTTAACTTCATTTAAACTCTAGGTTTTTCTTAGTGGAAATGAATATTCTGTACTGGCCACTGCCGTTTTGAAGTTAGTAGAAATAAAACAGGCTAAAATTTTTGAGTAAGCCGAATTCAATTCATAGTGAAGTTAATCTTAAGTTATTAAATTTTCACACATTTCAAACCTTTGTAACAAGATTGTAACCTCGTTTTAGTCCCAGTTTGTGATGTGTGTAGAAGTTGGACAGGGACATTTGGTACAGTCAGGTTTCGTTCTGTGACGTGGGCATCAGGGTGGCACAGTGGTAAAGGGGCGATTGGGGTTCAGGTAGTGGAGCCTCTTCAAACCCAGACTGACTTCCTAGGCATCTGATTTTTGGCAGGTTTATCTTCCCAAACTGTGGGTTCCTTACTTGTGAGGGGACATTTGTTGCTTCTTCCCTCAGCTCCTCACTCACCCCAGCAGTAGCCCTGGCACCTCTGGAGTCCTGGGATGGAACATGACCAGGGTGAATGTCAGGAAGTCCAGGACCTGGCCACAGCGACATTTTTGTGGGGGCCACGGAGATGTTAACTGTCCCTACTGAATGTGGAAGCAGGAACAGGGGTGTGGTTGCAGCAATGTGAGCTGTCATCCTCCTCACTGAGTGAGAGCCTGATGCTGTCGGGGGCCACCAGATGAATTTTAGGAGGAGTCTACAGGAGGTGGGGAAGCTGAGGTGGGGCAGTCTGACCTAGTGACTGAGTTTGAGCCTGTCCTCTCTCTCTTTTCACTCAGCGGCTTCAGCTCCTTCAGGGCTGCTTTTTTGCTGTTTGCAATAGCAAGAATTGGAATGATAAATAGGTAGGTATACTATTACCATCTTAGGTTTGTGATGAGATTAAGACATGGTATCCTATGTGAATCAGCAGGATGAGTACAGGGACTGCTATTCTTTGCATCAGTTTTAAGGTATGCTTGGACGTCGTAAAATTTTAAGAAAATTTTACATTTTTAAATCTCTACCCTCCATTCAAGCACTTAAATTTTCATGCGTTTTTCCTTCTGCATGTTTCCTCCCCAAAATAAATTGGTCACTTTTTCAGTTTGCCACATAAAATATTTTTATTTTTTATTTAAAAGAGACAAGGTGTTGCTATGTTGCCTAGGTTGGTTTTGAACTACACGGCTTTAAGTGAACCTCCCACCTTTGCTTCCAGAGAAGCTGGTAGGTAGGATTATAAATGCATCCCACTGTGCCCAGCTAATATATTTATTTTTATTAATACTTATGAGATGAGCATATTTTGTGGGCACATTGATTAATTTGATACATTTATCATAATCAGATATATTGGGATATGTATCACCTTAAATATTTTTTCTTTTGTTTATACTAGGAACATTTGAATTATTCTCGTCTAGCTCTTTTGAAAAGTACTTTATTGTCAACTGTAGGCTTCTGATGGAGAATTTAATTTGATTATTATTACTTTGTAATTCTTGACAATCAGGGTTGACATGGTTGATCTTTGAGGACAGTAATTTGAGGAACATTATACATCCTTCAAGCTCGTGAGTTCTGTTGAATTAAGTTAGATGATCAGATACAACATTCCTGGATATGTTTAAAATAATATAACTAACCTATCTTGCTCCCTAAACCATGTTGTCAGTGATTTATATTTTAACCTTATGCCTTTAGATTTTTTAGAAAAAGATGGACTTGAAAACCATCACGTGTGCAGAGCATGTCAAGTACCTTCTCCGAGGGACTGCTGAGTGCCCTGGGTTAAGAATCACGATTACTTTAGAACATCAAAAACACTAATTGGATGTTCCGGGAATGGTGACAACAGGGGAGAAGAAAATGTTTGAGAAGGGTACAGATGTGCGTGGAATGGTTGAAATGCACTTTTGTACCCCACTGTGCTGAAGAAGGAAGCTGTGTGTGTGGTGTGTTTAAGATCTGTTGTGCAAACATCGGGAGAAGGGTGATGTCACCTGTGCAAGTCCAAGGAGGGGCAGCCAGGATGGCAGGGCTTTCGTTTCAGTAGAAAACACTGATGTGAAGGGAAAATCTTGAATCTTGTCTGTGTGGAAGGCAGGGGCAGTAAGGGACAGTGTTCAAATACTGGAATCGGCAGTCTATCTCCTAGGTGAGGATGGAGTTGTTCAACAGTTACACAAGAGACAAGTGTGGACATCGTGTGGATTTGCTTGCCAGTGTCATGTCCTTGAACGCAGTGCTGGTGCACCAGGGTCAGACAGTTCTGAGTTCGGCACCCTCTTCATTGTTTAATACCCCAGTGCTCCCTGTTTCTCCTTGGCTACCTGCATAGTCTGGGTCCCACCCAGTTCATGTTCTATTTCTGTCTCAACACAGCCCCAGACACTAAAAGTAAACCCAAGGGCAGAAATTGCTGGCATCTTCTTTAATTTAGCTCTCAGCTTTCACCTTCACTCAGATTGCCTTTTCTTCTATTTGTTTTTCTTAGTCTGTAGTGTTGCCTTTAACTTTTCTACTAAGACTTCTATGTTGATTATTAGTTTCTATTCCTAGATTTGCTTCCACTGATGTTCTTTCCTCAGATAACCCTGAGTGCTTTCCTGTGCTTTGCCGTAAGTGTGGTTGGGCAGTGACTGGGAGTTTGCCCACCACTCCCAGCGTCCTGCCACTGTGAAGGCTCGGGTGGATCGTGAGGACTTCCTGAAATGCTTCCTTTTCTAGAAAGTATGCTATAGTATTGTTTTGTATTTAATAAATGAAGAAGGGCTTAGGATGAGTTGTTTCAACTCTTCTGGCAAAATGTGCATTTATTTTTCTATTTCTTTGACACAGTATGGTTATGTGTGTCACTATGAAAGTTTTGAGATGGACTGTATCCGTTATTTCACTTCCAGGAAACACAGTCCACAGCATCCTTTCTGATTCATCTGTGCAAGTTTCAGCTTGCTCAGCTTATCAGTGTTGCTGGGAGGGCTTCATTTATTTCTGCCTGTGTGGATTTTACCTTTGTTGATTCTTGTGTATCACAACTTTTGTAATGGTATCATTCCTGCCCACACCACAGTGGGGGTAGAGTAACAGGGTTCATGTGGATGGGCTGGGGAGTTAAACAGCCCCTATGATAGGGTTATTACAGTTTCTGGTTTGTAACAAAATCGTGGGTATGACAGAGGACCTATTTTAAAAATTACTTTCTGAATAGAAAATGGACTGTATTCATTCTTTGTTGAATCTAATATACTTAGATTGTATAGTAGATGTATTCAGAAGTGCTTTGTCATTGTAAAGACTAGTGTCCTGTGAGCTAAGGTTGATGTGATGAACAAAGATGTTCACACTATATTGTGATCACCAGGGACCAGACTTTTTAAAAATGTTGCTCAAAGCAATTATGCATACTCTTTGTATCAAAGGAGTACGAACTCTGTTTAGACACTCCTGATTTTTCTGTCCTAATTGAAAGTTAGGACAGGTGTGTAAAATCATTATATAGCCATTGGTCCCAACTCATCTAAACTGGGCGTTGGCTAAAGTAGAATTTCTCTAAAGATTGAATCAAATGATGCTCTTGATATGTTCAAGGTATCAAGAGATAGGTTATTTATTTCCTGATTAAATCCTGATATGTTTTTAAATGTATAGATTTTGTTTAGTGAGTTTTAGGGATGAGTGGAGCAGATAGTGCAGAGAGCTGCCTTGTGCTTCCTGTCCTTGGACGTTTCCCCCGTTACTAACATCTTCCCTTGTGTGGAGTATTTGTTACAATTGATGAGCATATATTCATATGTTCTTTCATATCAGATCATTCTGAGGGTTTTGTGTGTACCCACCATTACGGCCTCATTCAGCAGAGCTTCACTTTCTGAAGCTGCCTCTCCCCAACCCCTGGCAACCATTGTTGTTTTTCAGTCTCCATAGTTTTGCCTTTTCCAAAATGTCCCATATTTGGGATTATGCAGTAGGTGGCATTTCAATTGGGCTTCCTTCACAGGGCGAGAAGCCTTTAGGCTCCTCTTCTGGTGGTGTGCTCGCTGGTGTCTTTGCTGCTGCACGTGATCTGATGTGTGGTAGTGCTCACAATTCCCTACTGAGGACATCTTGTTGCATCCTGTGTTTGGCAATTATGAAAAAAGTTCCTGTAAATGTTTGTATGCAAGTTTTTGTGTGGACATGACTTTTCACTGCGTTGGGATAGATACCAAGGAGTACGGTTGCTGTATCACATGGTAGAATATGTTCACTGTGGTAGGCCTCTGCCAGACTGTGTTGCAGAGTGGCTGTGCCATTTTGAATCCCAACCAGCAAAGAATGAGAGTTCCTGTTGCTCCACATCCTATAATCTTACAATTCAATCTCTATTTTTTAGTGGGCCCAAGTATCTTAGCTATAACCATCACCAGAGTTCCTGTGCCCCCATGGGAGACAGGAGGATCAGAGGAAAGTGAGTATACCCAATTGTGTTTTTCCTGGGTCAGGCAAGGTTCTGACAAGATAGTTTACCTTGAGGGCAGGTTCCTCCCATGAAGAAGAATAAGCTTGGGGTGTATTTCAAAATGGTTACTTCCCTCTTACTGCCTGTCACAAACAGTAGGGCAGGGGTCCTCAAACTTTTTAAGCGGGGGGCCAGTGCACTGTTCCTCAGACCGTTGGAGGGCCGGACTGTGGGCCCTGGGACGAGTTGGCTGCTAAGCAGGACAGGCAGCAGTGGCAAAAATGCCCAGAGGGCTGCATGTGGCCCGCAGGCCATAGTTTGAGTATGTCTGCAGTAGGGGAGTTTTTTGTGATGTTCCCACCACCTGGTCAGGGTCCTGTAGGTAAAATTCATGAAAGTGTGGGAATACTTAGGAGTGGTCTTTCAACTCCCCAGCCCATCCACACGCGGCCTCTAGGAATTTGTAGTTACCATTTAAGTAGCCTAACAGTTGTGGGCCCAGCAGTGGCCTAGGTACGTCCTATGAGCTGTGATTTTTCTGTATTCTATTTTGACAGCTCTGTAGTTTCCTAGGCAAGGGTTTGCCTTGTGGCCTCAGCTCTGTGGCCACTCTAAGTGGGAGTGCTGATGTTCAGTCTGTTCACCTTTTTCCTTGTGAAGATGGAAGTGATGATTGCAAGTTCTTCCTGGATCCTGGTGAAAATCAGAATTTAGGAATCCAGACAGGTATTTGTTTGTTTGGCTTTTTTTCTTAACTGTCCTCTTGTTTTATTATTTTCTTTTGTTCC
This sequence comes from Otolemur garnettii, assembly GCF_000181295.1. Classification (NCBI taxonomy): domain Eukaryota; kingdom Metazoa; phylum Chordata; class Mammalia; order Primates; family Galagidae; genus Otolemur; species Otolemur garnettii. The sequence goes on from NW_003852448.1 coordinate 3,005,853, forward strand.
CATTCTGTGGATATTTTTTCTTTCTCCCTTACTCCCTTATCATCTCTTTTAGTTTTTCTACCTTTTATGACAATTCCAGGATTTCTTCTTTTACTCCCTTTGCTCTCTAGTACCTACTTTTTATTTAGTTTATTTTTGCTTTCATAAATTTTTAGTAAGTTATTGAGTTATTTAATTTACATATTGTATATTTTCATTTTGAGTTTTTTAAAAAAATAAATTGACCATTTTATAAAATGATAGTTTTGTTATAAAATTTCTAACAACATAGAACTGTAAGAACACTCATCCGCACACAGTCATGGAAACTAAATAACTTATTGCTGAATAATTACTTGGTCATGGAGGACATGAAGATGGAAATCAGTAGGTTCCTTAGACAGATTGACAAGGGGCCACAGACTATGAAGTCTGGGGGATAGTGCAGGAGCAGTCCTAAGGGGGAAGCTCATCACCTGAAATGCACAGAAATCAGCACAAACCAGCAATCTGATAAATCATATCAAGGAACTGGAAAAGGAAGAGCAATCCAATCTCAAACCCACTAAAACAAAATAAATAACCAAAATCAGATCAGAACTAAATGAAATTAAGAATAAAAGAGCCATTCCATAGAGTAACAAAGCAAAAAGTTGGTTCTTTGAAAAGATAAACAAAATTGATAAGCCTCTGGCCAGAAGAACCAGAAGCAAAAAGTAAGATCTCTAATAAGTTCAATCAAAAATGAAAATGGGGAAATGATGACAGATAACCACAGAAAGACAAAATCTCATCACTGAATGCTACAAAAATCTTTATGCTTAGAAATTTGAAAACATGGAGGAAACAGATTTTTGGAATCACACTGCCTCCCTAGACTTGTTCAGGAAGAAATAGGACTGAAAAGACCAATATCAAACATGGAAATTGAAAGTTTAAAAACTTTCCAACAACAAAAAAAGTCCCAGACTGGATAGTTTCACACTAGAAATCTACAAAATCTTCAACGAAGACCTTGTACCTATAGTACAAATCTGGTCCATAAGTGTAATATTGAGAAAGAAGGAACTTCTTCAATAAAGGAAATACCTCCCTGATACCAAAGCCAAGAACGGACACAACAAAAAAAGAAAACTATAGACCAATACTATTAATATTTATAGATGCAAAAACACTCAATACAATCTTAGCAAACAGAATTCACTTGCACCTCAAAAAAAAAAAAAAATCATCATGACCAGGTGGATTTCATCCCAGGGATATAAGTCTGGTTCAACACATGCTAACCCATAAACATTATTCATCACATAAACAGAAGTAAATCAGAAACCATATGATCTTCTCAATAGGTGCTAAAAAGCATTTGACAAAATTCAGAACACTTTTTTGATAAGAAAACTGCAGAAAACTGGCATAGATGGGACATTCCTTAAATTGACAGAAGCCCTCTACAACAAACCCACAGCCAACATCATACTGGATGTTGAAAACCTGAAAGCATTCCTGCTAGAACTGGAACCAGAAAAGGGTGTCCTTTACTCCCAACACTATTCAACATAGTGCTGGAAATCCTAACCGTAGCAAGTGTGTCCAAATGGGGACAGAGAAGGTCAAACTCGTCACTCTTTGCTGATGATACGACCTTATACCTAGAAAACCTCAAGTACTCAACTGTGAGACTCCTAGAAATGATAAAGAAATACAGCAACAATCAGGTTATAAAATCCATGTACACAAATCAGCAGGCTTCATTTGGGCCAACAGTAGTCAATCTGAGAAACAAAGATGTAATACCTTTTCAGTAGCGCTAAAGAAAATGAAGTACTTGGAATATATTTAACAAAGGATGTGAAGGAGCTCAATAGACTGTGAAACACTAAAAAAAATCACAAAAGACATTAACATATGGAAGAACATATCATGCTCATGGCTCATAAGAATCAACATTGTTAAATGTTGATGGTCCCTAAAGTGATCTACAGATTTCAGTGCAATCCCTATTAGAATACCAGTGTTGTTTATATCTTGCAGTCTTGAAAAAATAGTCCTGTACTTTGTGTAGAATCAGAAAAAATACCCTAATAGCCAATACAATTCTCAGAAATAAGAACAAATCTGAAGTCATCATTTTACCAGACTTCAGACTATACTATTAAGTCCATAGTGATCAACACAGCACAGCATAAAAATAGAGACATAGACCTGTGGAACAGAACTGAAAGTCCAGAGATGAAACCAGTCTTTTTTCGACATGTGATCTTTGGCAAAGCAAACAAAAGCACAGACTGGGGAAAAGAATCCCTATTAAATAGATGGTGCTAGGAGAACTTGTTAGCCACATGTAAAAGATTGAAATAGGACCCACACCTCTCACTACTCACAAAAATTAACTCACAATGGATAAAAAATTTAAACCTAAGAAAGGAAACTATAAACATCCTAGAAGAAAGTGTGGGGAAAACTCTTAGTGATATCAGCCTAGGGAAAGAATTCATGAAGACAACTCCAATGGCAATTGTAGCAACAATGAAAATCAATAAATGAGACCTGATCAAGTTAAAAAGTTTCTGTACAGCTAAGGATACAAAAAAGTGAAGCAAAAGATAAGCTATTAGAGAAGTCATTCGCATGATACAAATCTGATGGGGCTGGTACACAACGAACTCGAACAAATCAACAAGAAAAGGTCAACCACATTAAAAATTGGGCAAGGGATATGAATGGAAACTTTTTACTATGATGATAGCTTAATGGCCAACAAACACATGAAAAAATGCTCATTCTAAACATTAGAGGAATGCAAATCAAAACCACATTGAGATATCACCTAACCCCAGTGAGAATGGCCCACATCCCAAGGTCCCAAAGCAACAGCTGCAGTTTTGGATCTCTTTTTGTGGAGTGGCTGTCAGTGCTGTCATTGAACAAGGTCTGACAAGTTTGTGAACTCATCCTAGAAAAAGTGCTTTGAAGGGTGGATGAGGCACCCGTTTCAGTGCACAGCTTCCTATTCAAAGGTGATCATGGTGATAGTCAGCAGGGAGGTAAGTAGCACATTTTCTAGGATGAGTTCACAAGCTCAGTGGTCTGACCTCGTGAGATCATGTTGTCTGCAAATAGACGTGATTTGAGTTCTTCCTTTTCAACTTAGATGCCTTTTATTCCATTCTTCTGACTGATGGCTCTGGTGGGACTTCCAGTACTATTTGAGTAAAAGTAGCAGGCATACCTGTTTTGGTCCTTATTTTAGAGGAAAAGCCACACCTCTTTATTGCACGTCACATACTGTGCTTTGCAGACACAGTGTTTGTTACAAGTTGAAGGCTTGTGGCAACCCTTCATCAAATGGATGTTGGTGTCATTTTCCCAACTTCATGTCTCACTTCATGAGCATTCTTAGCAATAAAATATTTTTAAATTCAGGTATGTACTTTTAAAAAGACAATGCTATTGCACACTTAATATAGTGTAAACATTTATATATGTAGAAACTGAAAACTTCTCGTGACTTTATTTTGATACTTGCTCTACTAAAGTGGTCTCCAACTAAACCCACAATGTCTGTGAGGTGTGCCTTTGTGATGGCAGCTGTGGGTTTTTCATGTGGCACCTTTATTGTGTCGAGGTACATTTCTCATATGCCTAAGTGGGAGTTTTTATCATGAAAGGATATTGAATTTTGCCAAGTACCTTTTCTCTGTCACATGAAATGATGTGTTTTTTTGCCCTTCATTCTGTTAATGTGGTGTATCACCCTCATAGATACATGTATGTTGAGCCTGCATCCCTGGGGTAATGACTCAAAATAAGTAATAAATGAATAGACATCACAGCTGATGGCACAGAAATACAATATATCACATGGAAGTACAGTGAACAATTATATACCCAACAAACTGGATAACCTAGAAAAATGGGTAAGATCCTAGACACTTATAACCTACCAAGACTGAGTCATGATGAAATAGAAGATCTGAACAGACTGATGACAACTAAGGAGATTGAGTCCATAATCAAATGTCTCCCATCAAAGAAAAGCACAGGACCCGATGTCTTCACAGCTGAGTTCTATTAGACAGTCAAAGGAGAACTAATACGAATTCTTCTCAAACTCCTCCAAAAAGTTGAAGAAGAGAAAATACTTACAGACTCATTTCACTAAACCAACATTACCCTGACATCAAAGTCAGACAAGGACACTAAAAAAGGAAAATTAGAGGCCAATATCCCTAGTCAACTTAGATGCAGAAATTCTCAACCAAACACCAGCAAATTGAATTCAATAGCACATTAAGAGGATCATTCACCATGCTCAAGTGGGATTTATCTTAGGAATGTGAAGTACAAAGTATTAAACTTTTAGATATTATTTTAGTACTGATTTTTATTTCTAAAGGATTTTTCTAAAATATAGGGAAAATTATGAAAACATTGAGATATTGATAATCCATTTTCATTATCAAACTTTTCAAATGAAACATTTATTAAGGTAGTACTATTCAAATATCCCTTCCCTTTACCCCTATTAACTATGCCGTCAGCATCTTGGTGGTGGTCCCTGGGAGTCAGAGGTCACTGTGAGCATCTCAGGATACAAGGCAAATAGATTGCAAAGCCAAATTTACAAATCTTGTGACAGATTAAGAATTCAAGGTAGCTGATGTAAATGAGCTCTTAGATAAAGTCATTACTTACCAAAGATCTGGCAGAATTAGACCAGGTAAAAATTTTAGAAAAGACAATGACAAAGGTGATGGTGGGAAAGAGTTTCGAAAGAGAAGAGATTCACATATTGAAGGATTAAGGTCTTGAAACACCACTGAAGAATCTCTTGAATCATTTGGAGTAAAATGGAAGTCGAAGATTAAGGGAATGAAAGTTACAATGTAGTTTTTCTCTCTGGCTCTATTCACATTAGCTACAGTCATATCCTGTGATCCAAACATTTGCCTCAAAGTTGTTTCTTGTAGTTTGCCGTCATGTTCACAATTCTCCATGCCCCTTGTGTTGTGGAAACAAAGACAGACTAGGAGAACAAGCAGGCTATTTAGGAAAACTCAGTACCCAGCTCTCTCACTTACACTCAGCAGGGTCTTCCTCGCTGAGGAAAGCCCCTGAGTGGGGAAAGGCAATCTTCTGGTAGCTGGCACAGGAGGCTGGAGGTGGCTCTCTAGATGCGGTTAGCTTTCTCTGCTTGGTCCTAATTTGCTAGGTCCTAATTTGACAGTGGGGCCAAACACACTAAAGCTGGCCATTGTGGACCTGGAAAGAAACTTGAAGCACAGCTTAAATAACAAATAAATAATTTGAACCAAATTTAAGGGATTGCAGTCCAGGGAGTTTTTCCATGTTACCCTGGCAAGTGCTCTAGGGCACAAAAGAGAATTTTGAGCTTTTAAAGAAAATAGTACTAATCAGGAGAGGGGTGGTTACAGAAGTCACTCTTCAGCTGTTACAGTTGTGTGATCCTACCTAAGCTGCATGGAGTCAGGGTGCTGGAAGTGACCATCTAAAGGGCAGCTGCGGGGCCTTGCTGGCCAGCAGGACAGAACAGAAGATTCTGGCAGGCACTCGCTGGGAAGCTGCGACCCTGAGGGGCTGCAGGTGTGCCTGAGGCTCAAGCTGGAATGGCCCCCCAGATCCTCTTGGGTGCCTCACTTAACCTGTCACCACTTCCCTCATCACTGTTACTGGCCAAGTCCTGATGTTCTGGGCCAGTGGTCCAGGGGCGGTGGCTGGAGAGGTTGATCTCACATGGTCTGGCCACTGTTCATTTGTGTACTCAGCATCTCAGTGTTTCTGTGCTTGTCCCATTATCCTTTGTGACACTAACGCTGTGTTACAACCTGCCTGCCCCAAACTCGGTGGTTTTACATGGAAAGATCCTGGACTCAGGAGTAGCCCTACAGGTTGGCCATTCTGCTTGGGCTTAGTTTGAGGCAGTTTGGTCTTAATTAGGACTACTTAGTATATGAACAGGCAATTTTCAGAAGAAGAAAACAAAAACCTAACATTCAGACACAACCTGCAGGCTGTTGGCTGACCTCGGCTGGCTGTGGCTAGGGCAGCTCTGCTGTACCCTGTGAGCTTTCATCCTCAAGCAGGCTGGCCCACCTGCTCTGAGTCTGCTTCTCCCGTTTGCTGACTCACTGCTGGCCAGAGCAGTCACGCTGAGCCCAGAATGGAGTGAGTGGAGTGGCAGAGAGCAGGAGGACTGAGTGGACGGAGGCAGGAGCATCTGGGTCCCTGGCGCTCTCTACCCCCCTTGGCCCTGGACGTGGCCAGGTGGTTTTGCATTGTTCAGGCAAGTGAAATGGTTGGCTGTCAAGAGAACACAGCTTCGTTACATACGAAACATGTCATTACTACTTTTTTAAGTGGAATCTTAATTCAGGAGTCCAGAATTTATGAACTTGTAATATATTTAAAATGAGATCACTAAACTACTTTTCTTCAGATCAAAAATGTGGTTATTATTATTATTTTTTTTTGACAGCACAAAGATAATTCAGAAGCGAATGTGTTCTGGAAATTCTAAGCGTCAGAGGTACCTCTTTGATTTGCACAGCATTCCCTGAGGTCCCAGGTGAAACGTCTCCTCATGGGTAGCAGCAAGTCTTGCTGGTGGGTTGTACTTTCCTCCATGTTAAACCCTGATCTAACTGTCCTTACGTCTTTATTGTCCTTAAAAGGAATCATACAGTAATCAGACTGGATTTTAGTTCAGCAGGTGTGTGAATCTTAAAGAGGATATCAGGCTCTGTGTGTGCGGTGGCGCCCCCCTGTGGCAGCACCCTGTTGTGACGGTCTGAGCGCCTGATCCTGAAGCGCTTCAGTAGGGAATACGCGAGTGTTCACCGAGCTTCCCCGTCTGCAGCAGTTAATAGAAAAAGTTGTCATTTTATGGACGTAGAAGTATGAAAGGAAACTAAAAGAATAATACACAAAAACATTAGTTCTCCTTGTTTCTTAGACTGTTCTATTTTACTATAGTCTCCCTCCATCGTTTGGTTTTCGAGTATTTCTACGGATATTTTTATTTGTAAAATATAACAGCACAGCCAGTTTAGGAGAGTGGGCAGCTATTTCTTAAACTCATTTGTTATTTGTTTATTCATCAAACTAGTATTTATTCAATGCCCATTTTATGAAAGTACTATGCCAGAGACTACAGAGACAGAAACGCAGGTCAGCTGAGAATTCTGCCCTCACGGAGATAGAATTTAGGAGGAAAGATAAGCGTGGGAGGAGCTGAAGTCCGGGTGGGAGGAGAGGGCTGAGCCGGGTGGGGGAGGCGACGTGAGAAAAAGACATCTGGACCCCACAGAAAGTGGAGAACGTGGGTTCTTGGAGGAGGAGGGAAGGCATGCGGGTCGAGAGGGTGGTTCCTGGGCTCCAGAGGGCAGGTTGCCGCGGAGCAGGTCGCTTGTGCACAGGGCACAGGCTGAGTGGAGGCCGTGGCCTGCTGGACTGGGAGGGATGGACAGAGTCGGGACGGACAGCAGAGACTGGGAACCAGGGACCTGAGGAGGGGGCAGCGCAGGGCCCGCCTGGAGGCGCTGTGCACCTGCTGGGCGGGAGCAAGGTGTTGGGCCAGCAGGTGCTGCCCTGCCCTGGAAGGAGGCCCTCAGGGCTCAAGGGTGATTCTCAGCTAGGGCAGTGGAAAGGAAGTGCTGCTGGACTGAGCCAGTGCATGCTCCGATCTCCCAAATGACCAAAATGCTCATTAAAAAGAGTTCCAGCGGGAAAAAAGAGGGCTTCCTAATATAAAAATATATTTTATAGGAGTTTCAGAAATAACCTTTAAAACATGTGTCTGCTGCTATAAAACGTGTCCTTAAGCAAACATTTAGCTTAGTCACCACCATAGTTTTCCTTAGCTGCTTTTGCCGGGGTGTCCGACTTTGGCTTCTCTGCACCATTGAAGAGCCTTGGGTCACACATTAAGACACAAACACTGATGACAGGTGGAGAGCAGGAAGAAAGGCCTGTGAGGAAGTTTTGTGATACCCCATAAACAAAGCAGTCCTCACATGATCCCCATGTGGCCCCCAGGCTGCAGGTTGGACACCTGGGTTAGTTCTTTCTCTCTCCTGGGTATGGTAAGCCACAGACACACCTCTGGCTTTGATTCCACAGTTCGTTATTTTTCTGTTTTGGCACTGTGATGATAAGTTTCAGTCCAAATTGTGCAAATGCACTTGCTGATTACTCTGGGTTGTGGAAGCTACCATGGGGCACACGGGGCGATGAGTGGAGGGGGTGGGTTGGGGGTGTGGAAGGATTAGTGAGTCTGGAAGGGTGACTCTTCAATTCAGTTTTGAACGTACCAATTTTTAGGTGCTACCAGAACATCTGAATAAAAAAAATTTTTTTTTTATAAGTTCAAAACACAATTCTCATAGAATCCAAAATAACTTCTGCCTGTTTCCTTAATGGTTCATCCAGTGTGGAGCATGGTGCCTAGACCACAGTGGGCACCCAAAATGTATTTGTTCAATTCTAATCTCCTTGGTGGGAGTGAGTCAAACTGCTCCTTAAGAGATAAAATAGAAGGACTTTTTTCCTCTTTGATTCAGAAAAGAATCTGAAATAAAAGATGAATGCATCAGTTTTTAAAGCATTACACTATAATACATATGGTAACTCATATTTATTAGAACAAAATGTTCTCACCATAGTGTGATAATGTTTGGGTTTTAGAAGTTAAAACACTCAGGTTCAGCCTCTGCTCTCTCACTAACTAGGTGTGTGTGCTCTTGGGCAAGTTCCTCTGTGCTTCAGTCTTCTCAGGGGAATTGGGAGGGTTACCACTGGCCTCATGGGAGTTTTGAAGGGGTTAAGTTAGATAATATATATGAAGCACTTAGCCAGCACCTAGTGCAGACCAAGCACTCAGTAAAAGCTAATAGTCTTTGGGTCAGCAGTGGTCACAGGCAGTCCAGGCACAGTCAGGTTTCTGTTGTGACTTTCTCAGCACCATGCCTCCTAGGGTGCCTTGCATGGCAATTCACCAGGAAGGAAGCAGGTTGTTGCCATGTTGTTGAATAATACTGAGCCAAGTTTGGAAGCAGTCTGATCAGGTACAGATATACTACAAATCATTTTTAAACTAAGGAATAGAGGCAGTTAACAGATTTTCTCTGAATGTATACTCTTCAGTTTAAACTTTGCAATCCATTTCAGACAACAGCAAACTGAAACCACAGGTTTTGAACAATGGAAATTTCAGAAGTTGTGGTATGTGAGTTTTATTTATGTCTTTTCCTTATTATTGTAAGCGTCTCATTCTTTGAGAACGTAGGAAAGTTCTATCATTTCAGACATCAGAATTAGCATTGAAAACATGGGATTCTTTATCTGGATTGATGAAAGTAATTTATTGTTTGCTGTGTCAAACACAGCAAGCTATTTGTCACAGAGTGGTTTGTGTATCTTTCTAGAAGCTTTCAACTTTGATCTCAGTCAAAGTACACTCAGTAGCACAGATGACAGAGTTAAAAAAAAAAGCAGCCCCATGATGTGCATTGTCAGTCACAGAGACTCTAAACCAACAAGCACGGTGAGGTGGAGTGAAAAGCCGTCTTACTTTAAAGAGGCTTGTACGTTCTTGTGAGAGCACAGACCTCTGCCTTTCTCGGGAGACAAAGGTGTGGAACAATTTATTAGTTAAAGATTGGGTTCGCTGTGTGCAGTCAAAAGGCCCCTCTTCAAGGCCAGACTCTGGTCCTTGCCTGCAGTTTTAGGTAAACACTCACATTTAAAAGACCTCGCAGAGCTGGGGCTCCGCACACATAAAGGGGGCTTTCTTAAACTGTCATCAGAGTGGATTTTAGAACGTGCTTTTAATACTTACAAGGTTGATGTTTGCCTTTTAAAAAATGCTATTTGAGATAGCTTTTTATTTAACTTTCACCTCGGCATACCTTTTACCTGATTGGTGGCAGCATTAAGGAAACTCACCTTGTTGTGAGACCAGACAGAAATGTAGAAAAATGTTGCACAATATGACCTTTTAAAAGTCAAGGCTTAAAAAAAAATCCTTGTTTAAACACCATAAAAACTGGATGAAAAACAAAAGCATATAATCTTAATCTGAACATTTGGTCTCGTCTTTTTACTGCATAGTAGGGTCGGTTGTTCTGTGAGATAACTGATTGTTCCCGAGGACAATAAGCTCTTGCCCTTCCATTTCCTTTCTGGTTTCTAACAGACAAAGGCTCAGATCAATAAAAAGAGAAAATAGGAGTGTAGAACAAGGAATTCAGTTATTCTGTTCAGTCTGTATTTGAAGAGTTTATTAGTAGGAACTTTACACTTGTGTTTTTTTAACACACAAGCTCAACAGCTGCAGAAGAACACAGGTGTGGATGTCACGGTTCAGTCCGGCCTTCTCTGACTCAGCAGCGGCAGCAGCATGATGTCCCTGTCCATTTGTATTTGTATATCTAGTATATTTTTAAGTTCAAGTATATTGAGGTAAAAAATACATACACTTTTTAAATTTTATGTTCACTGAATTTTGACCAACGTTAACAGTCACATAACCACCACCAAACCCAGGATTTACAATACATCTATTGTCACAGAAACTCTCATGAGTCCATTTGTAGCCAGGCCCTTCCCTCGCCCCTGCCTTGCCAGCTGCCCAACTGCTCACCGTCCCTATAGATCCAGAACGTCTTATGTCCAGGCCCACATGCAGCCTTTGGGCCTGACTTTTTCCCCTTGGCATAATGCATTTGGGGAGCATTGGTGTCATTGTAGGCACCATAGTTCTTTTTCATTACAGAATATCGAGGTCTGTATAGTATTCCATGAATATATTGCACCTCGATCTGTAGTGGTTCACCAGTGGGTGGATATTTGGGTTGTTTCCAGTTTTTGGCAACTACGAGGAAGTCACTATAAACATTGATTTTCTAGTTGCCGTGTGAACACCTATTTTCATTTTTCTTGGATGAGTATTTGAGTGAGACACGGTGTGTCTATAGGAGCTTCTCCTGGACTGGAGCCGAGTCTGCGAGTTCCACCTGCCCCAGTCCTCACAGTGAGGACCTGGCAGTGCCTCGGCCCCTCCTGGTCCCTACTTGGATGGAGCGCATGAGGCCATCTCACCGTGGTTCAGATGGCCCAGTGGAGAACCACCCGGAGCATCTTTTCAGGTGCTGCTTTGCCATTCCGTATATTCGCTTTGGTAAAGTTTGCCCTTTTGTTAAATTGATCAAATTTATTAGGATTTCTAGATACAAATTCTTTGTTGGAAAAGTGATGTGCAAATATTTTCCTCTGGTCTGTAGCATAGCTTTTTATTTTCTTAACAGTATGTTTTGCAGAATAAGCATTTGTTTTATGAATTATGTTTTTAGTGGTACATCTAAGAAATTCTAACCCAGGGGTCCTTAAAGTTTTTAAACAGGGGGCCAGTTCACTGTCCCTCAGACCATTGGAAGGCCTGGACTGTGGGCCCCGGGATGAGTCGGCCGCTAAGCAGGACAGGCAGTGGCGGCAAAAACACCCGGCAGGCCGGATACATGTCGTAGGTGGGCTGCATGTGGCCTGTTGGCTGTAGTTTGAGGACACCTGTATCTCCAGGTTACAAAGATTTCTTCTATCAGTTTTATGGATAAATATTTCACATTTAATTCTACGGTGCATTTTGAGTTAAATTTTTTATGTAAGGTGGGAGATTTTGATTGAGGTTGAGTTTTTGCAAATGGATGTCCCCTTACTCCTTGTCATTTGTTGAAATGACCATCCTTTCTTCTGAACTGCCTTTGCATCTTTGGCCATCTTTGTGTGGGTCTTTTTCTGATCTTGATTCTGTTCCATGATATGTTTCTTTTTTCCCTTTGCTAATACTGTACTGTCTTGATTGCTGTAGAGTCACAGAAATTCTTAAAATTAAATGGTGTGAGTTTTCTAGCTTTTTCTGTTTTTTAAAATTGTTTGACTATTTTGGATTAATTGCCTTTTTATATTTTTGGAATCAGTTTGAACGTGTATACAAAAGTTTTGCCAAGACATTGACTGGAATTTTGATGGGAAGTCACAGCCTTCTGGGGAACCTGCTGAGCTGGTATGATGGAGAGAAGTGGGACCTGACTTGGAGATGGGTAGGGAGGGGACCGGTGTGCAGCAGGGCTGGCACCCAACTCCTCCACACTAACTCCCCGTCAGAGGCTTCATTACCAGGGGGAGCATGGGGTGGACCTGGATAAACAGGTGTATGCTGGTCAGTCAGTGCCTCTCCTGAGAGCAGGGCCACTTTGCCTTGAGGCCCTTGGGTCTGGGGGCTGTGGTGTAGGAGGAAGCGTCCTCATGCCAACCCCTCTTCCGCCTTTCTTGTCTGTTATGACATCTGTTGCTTTGGGGAGAGTTTCAAAACCATGGAAGTTCTATGCCTTTCTATTGGGTTAGGGCTTTCCTGCTTTCTTTTATCAGGGTTTTAGATTTTTCAGAAAATATTTTGTTGTGTTTATATCTAAACATATCATCTCTTTAGTTATTTTTAATTTTGAATTATGCATTGCAAGAATATAGCAATGTGATTTTTGTGGGGTTTTGATCTATCCTACAAAGCTGATAGACTCACTTGTAAGTCTTAGAAGCCTGCTTTATGTATTTTTTGGGAATTCGTATTAGCATGATATTGGAGAACAAGGGAAGCTTTATTTCTGTATGCCTTTTATGTCTTTTTCTTGCCATGATAAACTGGCTAGGGGACCTCCAGCATGATGCCCGTCAGGAGCGGTGGGCGTGGTTCCCTTTTTGAAGGTGGGGGGTTGGGTCTCGTAACATTAACACACAGAGTTAGCTGCAGGTGGTTGTATAGATGGCCCTTATCAGCTCAAGGAAGTTTGCTTCCATTCCCGTTTGTGGAGTATTTGATTATCATTTGATGTGGAATTTTAAGTGCTTTTTCATCAACTCATATGATCATGTGCTTTTCTTCCTTTGTCTGTTTATATGATGAATACATTGATTAATGTGTAGTTGTTTTTTTTTTTTGAGACAGAGTTTTACTCTGTCACCCTGGGTAGAGTGCTATGACATCATAGTTCACAGCAACCTCAGACTCCTGGGCTCAAGTGATCCTCCTGCCTCAGCCTCCCAAGTAGGTGGGACTGCAGGCCTTTTCTGTGTTGTTAGAGTCAATGTGTTAGTATTTTGTTGAAGATACAATGAGGCATATTGGTGTATGGCTTCTTGCACTGTTTGAATTCTTTTCTCTTATATATACACAAAATATATGTTACTACTAATATATATTTAATATGTTCTCTCTCTGTGTACATGCATATATAATACCTTCCCTTACCCTGATCCAAAAACTGGACAAATAGTACAAGAAAAGAATAATCTGCGTATATTTTGCATATATGAAAGTTTAATTTAAAAAACTCCTTGAACCTATGACCATGAGGGGACCAGAAGATTGCAGACACCTGCTCCCTCTCTGTGCCTCAACTTCACAGGCTCCCACAGAGGCAGCAAATTCTGAATTGGGAGCTTGTCATTTCTTTGCTTTTGTTTATATAGTTTTATTCTGTATATTCCCTAACAATATATTTGCATTTTCCCTTTATTTTTAGCTTTGTACAAATGTTACCACACTGAGTATCATCTTCCAGGACCTCTTTTCACTGACTGCTGTGTGTTTGGGATCTGTCCATGCCGTCACCTGGAGGACGGGCGCTTACGTTTTCACTGCTGCATCATTTTCTGCTGTGCGAAGCTTATGCCTTAATTTGTTGATCCTTTCTCCAGTAATGGACATTCAAGTTTCTCTCTTTTTTGTTTCCATCAGACCTAGGTCTGGTGCCCACTTTTTTACGCATTTCTGAGCATTCCTAGGGTGTCTTCCTGAGAACACGACGGCTGGTGTGCCGGCATCTTCTGCCCCCGGCCTCGGGATGCTTCTTGCTGTCTGGAGGGAACCTTTCCCCTTGTCACCTTCTTCAACAGTGTCTTGGCTCTGACTGGCTGTTTTGTGATTATACGGAACCTGCGTCCTCTAGGGGAAACTCACCATAGGACGGTCTTCCTGCGTGAACATAGCATCCAGTGTCTGTTAATAAAACTTGATAAAACGTCTCCATTCAGGTTTTGCCCATCTTATGTCAGACTTACACAGAGTTATGTGATGTGTTAGTTGTTACTTGAATGGTATTTAAGAAAATATTTTTTTTCTAACTTTGATCAAGAAATGATACCATTATATGTGGATCACATGGTAAGCTACTCTGATAAACTCTGATATTTTTAACAATTTGGATATTCTTTTGCACTTTCTTAACAGATATGTCATCTATAAATGATAATTTATTTCTCTTTCCAGTTCCTCTAATTTCTTTTTCTTCTCTTCCTCTGTAAGCTGTGCCTCCTGTCCAGGGTTGACTAGGAGATAAGAGAGGGCATTGCAGGCTCGCTTCTGGTAGTGAAGGGGATGTCTCCCATGTGTCACCACTAAAGTGACGGTTGATGTAGATTTGGGCAGACATTTCCCTCCTCTTCCTGCTATTGCGGGGTCAGTCGTCTGTTCTTTGGGTGTGTGATGAAAGTCACTTACAAAACCACCTGGTGTGATACTTTCCTCAGTGGGAAAAACTACTGATTCAGTTTCACTAGTCATTATTCTAATAGGTCCATTTAGGCTTTACATTATTTTTTGAGTCAGTTTGACTAGTTGTCTTTTTCTGGAATTTTTCAATTTGTTTCAAATTTTTAAATTCACAAGCTTAAAGTTGTGTATAATATTATCTTTATCATTCCTGATGTGTCTGCAGTGATGTCTGTCTTTTAATTTCAAATATTGGTGGTTTGTTCCTTCTCTTTATATTTCTGATTAATATCAGAAATGTGTCAACTTCAATAATCACTTCAAAGAACAAACTTCTGGCCTTTGATCTTCTTTACTGAAAGTTTGTTTTTGTTTTACTGAGTTCTGCTCTTTATGATTTTTTTTCTTTTGTTTTCTTTGGTTTATTTAAAATATTTTTCTACCCTTTTGGGATGTTGCTTGCCTTATTTACTCTCATCTTTCTTTTCTAATGCAGTCACACCCTGTGTAAGGACCTTTGGGTCAGGGACAGGCTGCACAGATGGCGGTGGCCTGTGGTATTACAATAGAGCTGCCCTGTAGAAAGGGCCCACTTTGTATCTTTTATACCCTCTTTTCACTGTTCCTTTTCTATGTTTAGTTGTGTTTAGACACACAGATACTTACTGCTGTGCTATGATTGGCTATGGTCTTAAGTGGCCCAGAAACAGTAGCCTGTCCCTGGAGCCTAGGTGTGTAATGGCTCAGCCACCAGGCTTGGTAAGGGCATTCTGCGAAAATGGCACAGTGATGACGACATTTCTCAAAATACGCCCCTGTTAACAACAGGGCAATGATGACTCTACGTACGTTTGATACTGTAGGCCTTTCCTTTGTTACTTTAGCAGAATTCTACAAATGGGTACGTCCTTCAGGATTCTTTCACTACCACCTTCTCCGTATGCTGCTGAGATCTCTGTAAATGAGCATCTTCTGTCTTATATACGCCCTGCGTAGGATGGAGGTGAGGGGGAACCTGTAGTTTATAAGCAAATGGGCTCGTTGGTGGAGTAGATGGCACCAGTGCAGAGAAATTTAGTGGCCAGGAGGACAGGTAGCAGCCATCCGGGTTTCAGCTGAGTGAGGCAGCAAGGTGAGGGTTGGGCCCCGTGCTCACTTGGTGTCTATGCTCTGTGACGCTACAGAACTGCCGACAAGTCAGCCTGGCAAGGCCGAGCATTACGAAGGCACAGCCAATTTAACAAACACTTACTGTATGTTGTATGTGACCGGCACCACACGGCCTTCCTGATTTACAGAAATGCATTAAAGGTGTTCTTGCCCCTGCATGAAGGAGAAACACATGGAGGCAGGTAATTTTAGTGAAGTGCAGTAATGATGTGATAATGGTGTGTGACGTGGCCTCCTGTGAGCTGAGTGTGTGCATATTTAGGGAGGTCAGGTTGGGGACCTGCGCTGGACTTCCACCTTATATGGCTCACTGAGTAGAGAACATGTCATGTCCTGGAGGGCATCAGCCCTGCCCTGCCCTGCAAGGTGCTACCGCATACCTGGTGCTGTAACTGAATGCCGAGAGGCTGTCTTGCCATTCTGGCAGGCTGGTTACCTCGGGCACTGTGGACATGGTGAGACCTGTGAGCTGGGTGAGTGGGAGCCAGTGGACAAACTTTATGTGCCGTGAAATGAGTTCCCTGGCATATCTGATGACAGAAAAGGTATTTTGTAATTCCCCGGATGTTGATTTTGGCAAAAGCATTATGGGCAGGGAAAGCAAGTTCAAGTGCAGAGAAGCTGTCTACACTCCCTCTCCCAGGATGGAAATGCAACCCGCTTGTCCTGTGCCAGGCTGGTCTCCTGGGATTGGCGGCACATGGAGGGGGCCTGGCATTGGTCCACAAGTGAGCAATTTGGGCTCTCAGCTGTGGCTGTGTCAGCCCTAGGGAGGGGAAGTTCAAACTGCCAAGCCCTCAGCATAACAGCCTCTGCCCTTGCTGCTGGGTCCACTTGGCCTTGGAGGGTGGGGAAGGGGCCTTCTGACAGTAACAGGACAGATCTTCTCGTCCTCTCTGGTGAAGCTGCCCTCTGGTGAGTGTCCCCATGTAACACAGACACATCCGCTCTGTGTCCGCAGAGGGTTCCACCCACACACTTCCTGCCAGGGTTTCTGGTCACCAGTTTTCTAGCTGGTCACCCTGGACCAGGTCCGTGGTCACCCACCGAATGGACAGCAACACATGGCATCTCAGCTGCATCTTCTGGGCGAAATGGACACCCAGGTGCTTCCCCTGAAGTTCTGCACCTGGGGAGTTTTGCTGTCTGCTGTCCTTCAGTGCACCTGTGCGGGCTGCAGTGCCCGGATGCCCACCTCTGGGTGGTGCCAGCATCTTATGCATGAGTCCCTGTGAGCTGCAGCCCAAGCTTCTCATTTCTTGGCCAGTGGTGATGGGACACGCTGCCTGAGTTGGAGAGGACATGTGCAGCAGGGTGACCTGCTCAGATGAGGACCCTGGGTGCAGGCCCCCTGGCTTGTTCCCGGCCTCATGTTGCCCAGATATGGACAGGGGGCTGCTATGAATTTGTGGGTTACACAACATCCAGTTCACAAGAAGAGTAAGAAAAGGAAAGACGAGAGTTAGGAAATCTGAAGTTTTAAAAAACATATCTCAGTCATATCCATGAGTGTTCTGTGGGTAAATTAAAACCGCCAGAAGCCTCCAAAGTGAGCAGTAAGCCGGGGAATTTTCTTTTTTTTTGGCTGGGGCTGGGTTTGAACCCGCCACCTCTGGTATATGGGGCCGGCGCCCTACTCCTTTGAGCCACAGGCACTGCCCCTAAGCCGGGGGTCTTGATTTTACCGCAAATATTTTAAGCTCGTTTGTTCTCACACTCTCCTTACAGGTGCCGTGGTCTGACTGCTGTAATAGGATACTCGAGACAGGGTTGCTTCTACGCAGAAACCTGTGCTCTGACTGTCCTCAGGCTGCTCATCCAGCTGCGGACATCTGGTGAGGCCTTCTCGTGGGGCCTCTGGTCCAGTCACCTCTTACAGCCCCCCCCCAGTACCAATGTCTTGGTGGCATTATGGTGGGCAGAGCCACAGCAGTGACAAGAGATGCTGTGATAGGGCCGGGTGGGGGGTGCCCAGGTAGCTGGTAAAGCATCAGTTATTCCCCTTCCCCAGCAGGCTCAGGGCCTGTCCTGCTTCTGGCATTTGGTTCGAGTGGCTGGGCTGCCCAGGTGTGTCTGTGAGGGAGTTTCCAGAGGAGACTGACCTGAGTCAGTGGGCTGGGTGGGAAAGCCCCACCCTCAAAGCAGGTGGGCACCAGGCAGAGGAATGGGGTTCCTATCCTCTCCCCCAGGGCAGGACTCCCTCCTCCTCCTCCTCTCAGATGTGGGGACTCCAGGGTCTATAGCCCTTAAGCTCAGGGGCTTACACCAGCACTGACCCCCACCCCTCAGGGCTTGGCCTCTACTGAGAGCTACAACCTCGGCTTCCCTGGCTCTGAGGCCTTGGATACGGCCTGAGCCCAGCTCCTGGCTTCCTGGTCCTCCAGCCTGCAAGACAGCTTGTGGTGGGACTGCCCAGCCTCCAAGAGGACATGAGTGTTTCCCTCATAAGCCGAGTTCACATGGTGTGAGTCCCACCTCTCTGTTTCTGAAGAGCCCTGACTAAAACGCGAGGTGCGGCAATATGAAAAGTTTCCTTCTTTAAATCATACAAAATTCTATCAGAGGACCTGTCTGGAGCGCAGACTAGAGTGTGCACTTACTGCCTGAGCGGCTGCAGCGACTCCCAGCCCCTCGTGCAGATGTCAGCCCTGGTAGCACCTGTGCCAGCTGGTGCCAGGCAGCAGGTGCGCTGCCAAGCAGGGCCAGTGAGGTCCTGGCTCCACGGAGCTCAGGATATAGTACAAGGCGGGGGCAAAACTCACCCAAGAAATAAGTGAGCAGATGCAGTGCCCAGTCCCCCAGAGACCAGGGGAAAACTCAGGGGAAGTGGAAGGCCACCACGGGGGCTTTCTGCTCTGCGCTGGTCCCCATTTGGTCAGGGGCTGAGGTGGCAAGGGAGGAAGACCGCCATGTCTGTGAGTGATCTGAGGCCGGGAACAGCTGAGGCACAGAGTGACAGGGCAGAGCCAGCACCTGTGTCCCCTTGGGCTGTGTGCCAGGCCCTCCTGGGAGCAGTAACAGCAGATGGCTGGGGCAGTCTTTAGGGAGGAGGGCCCTGGCATTTGCATTGGACAGCTGCTTTATATTCTGTCTCCATCCTCGCTGGGGTCAGCAGGCCCAGCACGCACCACGAACTGGGTAGGGGTTCACAGCCCAGGCTGCACCCTGGGTGCACCAAGTCAGACTCCGGCAGGTGATCCCACTGCAGCTAACGTCAGAGAATTGTGTCTCCAATATTGTTCCTCCCCACCCAGGACTCTTCTTGCCCAGCACAGCTTAGCAGCAGTGACTTCTGGGCGTCCCTAACTCCCTGTCTGCACCTATCTCTTCACATTGGGGCACAAACTGTGACAGTGATTTTATGCCTGTTCCTCTGCCAGACTGTGTGTTCTGGAAAGGAAGGATTTTTCCCCCCAGTTGTCTTTATACTCTGGAGGCTAAAATAGCTCCTGGCATGTACTGGGAACATCAGTCAAACTTGCCCTTCTCTCCTGACCAGTGGAAAAGGAAAACTTCTGGCGGGGCAGTTTGGACTCTGAGCGGCAGCTGGTCTTGCTCTGGGCCCTGCCTCTGCCTCCCACGTGCCGCCCAGGTGTCCAGGCTGCACTCTCTTTCTGGGGTTGGAAGCAGGTCACCGGCCTCTGGAGGCTGCCTGCCTGGGACTGCACTCGGAGCTGGGCTCACTCAGACTCAGCTCTTGGTTTCCCGACTCAACAAAGGTTTAAGGAGGAATCTCAAGGCCTGGCTATGGACCTTTCAGACATGGGACTAAATGAAGTCTTTGTATATTTTCTTCAATTTGTCTTCAATAAGTCACATGCCTTCAATTTTATGTGAATTTAGTTCTTTATCTTCTAAGTACCAGAATACTGGAAAGTGGAATGAGATTTGTTTTCCTCCTCCTCAACCCTGGTTGGTGCTGAGTCTCATCCTCCCAGCGTGACTTTCTCGGTATTTAACCCTGTTGCTTCTATTAAAAGTAATCGTTTTCCAAAGTAAGCTTTCACATACTGGAGATGCTACTGGAGATGCTACTACAGCTCCTGCCTCCTGAGTATTTCTATTCACCAGGCACTATTTTAGGCAATTTTGCATAAATTGTCTTATTTATTATTCCTCATTCTACCTTTTGAGAGGGAAAACACATCTTATGTTTGAAAAAACCCTCAGAGTTAGAGAGTCTAAGACAACTAGCTGTTGAAGTCAGAGAGGGAATAACTGGTAGCGACAGGATTAGTGAGCATTTATTTAGGACTCGAACTTGTCTAGTGCTTTTTCTATATACTATGCTTATAGGAAACATAAGAAATAAAAATCTTAAAGTTTCAATTCTGGTTCATCATCCCTGGTCTTCCTGAAACAGTTATAATTTTTAGGACTCAATGATGTGACATGTGTTGATTCAATTGCAACTTTGTGTTAAATCTAGTGGCAAGAAATCCTTGAATGCTGAACACTGGATTTAGGCCAAGAAAAATTACTTCTTAATGTTCTGTTTATTTAGGACTTAAAGAGAAGCAGAATTTGCCAGATAAACTCTGTTTTCTTTGACTAGTGGAAAAAAAATAGTAACTAAAGCCATCCTTACAGTGTGGCCCACACATGCTAAGATAGAGCTTCCCTCCAAGTGCTCGTCCCATCCCCACTTGGCTGTGAGCGACGGGCCGTGAGTGCCCGAGAGGGCGCGTAGAACCCTCGCAACCCTCCTGAGGGCTGGCTCGCAAGGCTAGGTGCAGGTTTCGTCAGGTGCTTCTTAGCTCTACATTCACAGAGCTGTTAAAACAGTGGATTAACATCAGGTGGGCTGGGGACTCGAGGGGCCCTCCTCGGATAGGCTGGGATTTTTCCTGTCCTCCAGCTTGCTTTAGTTATGAGGTATTATAATTAAGGAAAGAAAAGAAATCAATAAGCAAGTATTTGTGGGATGCTGACTCTCCTGTAATACTCACTGATAGGCAGAACATACGTAATAGAATTAAAATGCCCCTGGATCTATGGACTTACAGCCCAAATGGACCTCAGGGAGTATTTACTCACCATCTCATTTTATAGAAGAGTAATTGAGAAAAGATTAGTCAGCTGTACAAAGTTATAAAATTACTCGTGATCACTAAGCAGACTCACCTTTGGGTCTCTTGAAGATTCTAAAACACCCTCAAGGGGTTGATGGTGAGGAGGATTTGGCCAGCACCCACAAAGCCATGAGGACGTCAGGGAAGGATCCATGCACGACAGAGGCCCTCAGGAGCTTCCTCAGGTGAGTCTGCAGGCCAGGAACCTGGACCCTGCTGCGTCCAGAGGAAAGGGGTGAGATTGGCTGGACTGTGTTGGACAGGGTTCTGCTCATGCAAAGAGCAGAGGGCTGGCAGGCCAGGGCAGGGCCCCACCAGGAAGGAGGGCAGGGCGGGGGTGCAGCAGGGCCACCTGGCACAGACCCACAAGTGTGCCAGAGCTGCCTGCATAAAGACACACGTTTGTCTTACTCGCACATTTGGGCTCCAGGAGCATGAGACCAGATCTCCCTGTTTTGCAGTTTAGCAACTGGCCAGGGTGCGTGAGGGTGGCTGCCACTGCCCTGGAGGTTCATGGGCTGGGCCTTGTGTACAGACCCAGGGAAAGTGGGGTGGGGTGGAGACTGGAGCACGTGAGACTAGAGTGCCCTCCTCATCCAGTAGGCAGCTGACAGTCTTGCTGTGGGTGCCCACTGAAAGGCCTTTGGGGCAACAGTGCTTAGACTCTAGAGACCATGGTGTGGGTCCTGAAGACAGAGCAGAAGGCAGGGGCCATTACATCTTCTGATCTAAAGTCACTTATTCCAAAGTAGTTCAGGGGCAGGGGACATCTAGGAAGGGCACACTCAGGTGTCTGAGGGTCCACCTGACTGTGCAGGTGACAGAAGTTGGGTCCTTTGTTGTAGGGTTCCAGGGGTCAGATTTTTTCAGGCAACTCTTGAGTTAAAATGGGTCTCTTAGAGAGGGAACCCCAGGGGTGAGGCTGATGTGGGACATGGGTCCCTTCTGTTGGGAGTCACAAGCCTGAGGGCACCTTTGGGAGTGGGGCTGCACTGACAGGTGGGGAGGGGCCTTTGGGGCCTGGCTTTGGCCTTGGGATGGACGCTGGTGAAGACTGTTGGCACCTTTCTCCACCCGCCCCCTGCCTGTGCTGATGATTCAGTCTTGTGACAAATACATAAGAAAAATGCCATGCTATCTCGAGGGGACTTGCAGCCCTGTCAGAGGAGGGGTTGGCGTGTATAAAATGCACACACAGATACTGTGCTTGGCTGTCAGGGGTGTTGCCTTCACTGTGTTTCTGTACCTCTCTTACCTGGAAGGTGTGAATGAGCAGAGGCCTTTCTTAGAAATAAAATGCGTTTATAAAAGAGAATCTGTTCTTCTGCCTACTTCAAGATACATTAAAAAATTGGATGTGACACTTACAAATCCCCTAATCCACAAGTTAACAGCAGTGGCGTGTAATGCTGGGGAAAATTATTCTACAGCATGCTGAAAAAAAAAACAACAAAAAATCATTTCCATCCCCAGATGAGTAGCTATGAAATTGGCAGAATTTTCTAAGAAGTTTCCTGGTTGGATGCTGCCAGTTTCCTGTGGCATGTCGTTACCATGGTGACCACATGACTGAGGCCCCAGTCAGGCATCCTGGGTCTGCCTCTTCTGTTCACTGCTCACTGGTGGTCTGTGCTGGACATTGAGCCCTGACAGGTGTGGCCAGCTCAGCCATTGTGAGTCCCTATCAGAAATTTGTCTTTCAATTACAGAATGTTGAAGAAATGGTCACGCAGGTGGCAAAGTCAGCTTTTCAGCTGCCACTGTATGGCACTAACTCAGGGACACCATTACTCAAATGTAATTTTTATTACAATTAAAGATTTATTTGATTTTATGAGATCATGCATTTTTATTTTATGGAAGTTTTATATTAAGTTCAATTTAAAATATTGCTCCATATTTAAAATATAAGCAAGTACAGTATTAAAATTATATTGTACTTAGGGAAATCAGATGTTAAAACGTTGGTACCTGTGATCACTTTAGTGGAAACCAATGTTCCTGACATAGCTACATTAACAACTAAAGCAAAGCAAACTGGCTCTTCTGTTTATGAAGTGATGAGCAATTGTTTGCTTAGAACATTCCAAGTAAGTTTGCTGTCAATATTTTTGTGACACACACAAGTCAGTTTGCTTCAGCTGATTTTCAGAAGGACCTTCTCTGGGCCAGGGTGAGCAGACCCCAGATGGGCTGGAGCTCCAGGGGGTCTAAGGAACTGACCGAGACTGGCCCACGGGTCCTGTCACTGACGTCTGCCTGGCTGAGCCTTTAGAAGTTTCCATCTGAGTATTTGGAAGGTTTTGTAGTTTTGTTTTTGGTGGAAGGAAAGAATGTAAAAGAGTATTTGGGCCAAATAGATTAAGCTGTTAGTAAACATTAATTACCTGTGGGGTAATGAAAGGGGACAGGAAGCACTGTGTCGCTGTCAGCTGGGCTCCTCTTCAGTGCGGGGAAAGGGGGGGGCAGACCCCTGAGGAAAAAGCAGAGGTTGGGGCCAGAAGGGTCCCTGAAGGGGAAAGTTGAAGCGGAATCTCTCCCCTGCTGCCTTCGTCACAGCTGCTCAGCTTCTCCCACTGCCTTTCTTGGGAGGAAAACCTGTTTTTTCCAAACCCAAATTAGCTTGGGAGCAAGTTCTCAGCACTGTGCCGCTGGGCATCCCATCCTCGTCACAGCTGGGTTTTGCTCCGCTGCTCTCTGTCACACCTGCTGGTCTGCACGGGAGGCTGCACGTGAGCGAGTAGAGCCCCCGAGGGCGCGTCCCCCAGAAGCGCACCTGGGCTGTCACCCAGCCACGGGGAGGGTGCGCACAGGGCGGCACGTTTGCTGAGGGCGGGGAAAGGGCCGTGCAGACTACTGTCTGCAGTACCTCGTCCTCCGGCTCCCGTGTGCTGGGGGGTCACCTGCGGGTTCCTCGTCCTCCAGCCCCCACGTGCCCGAGGGTGATCTGCAGGTTCCCATCTTCCCGCTCCCACATGCCTGGAGGTGACCTGTAGGTTCTTTATCCTCCCGCGTGCCCGGAGGTGACCTGCGGGTTCCCATCCTCCTGCTCCCACGTGCCTGGAGGTGACCTGTGGGTTCCCATCCTCCTGCTCCCACATCCCCGGAGGTGACCTGTGGGTTCTTATCCTCCTGCTCCCACATCCCCGGGGGTGACCTGCGGGTTCCCATCCTCCTGCTTCCACGTGCCCGGAGGTGACCTGTGGGTTCCCATCTTCCCACTCCCATGTGCCCGGAGGTGACCTGTGGGTTCTTATCCTCCTGCTCCCACATCCCCGGGGGTGACCTGTGGGTTCCCATCTTCCCGCTCCCACGTGCCCGGAGGTGACCTGTGGGTTCTTATCCTCCTGCTCTCACATCCCTGGGGGTGACCTGCGGGTTCCTTGTCCTCCGAGGAACTGCAGGTGACCCCTGGGCACGCGGGGGCTGGAGGACGAGGTACCGCAGATGGTAGTCTGCACCCCTTTCCCCGCCCTCAGCAAACGTGCCCGCCCGGTGCGCACCCTCCCCGTGGCTGGGTGACAGCCCAGGTGCACTTCTGGGGGACGCGTCCTCGGGGCTTTACTCGCTCACAGAAGCCCAAGAGTTAGAGCTTGCTATGAGATGTGATGCCACGGCACTCTACTGAGGGTGACATAGCGAGACTCTGTCTCAAAAAAATAACTGGACCCTGTTGCCAACTGCTGGGGCAGCTGTCACTAACCAGCTCTTTGACTGTGGGTGACTTACATAATTCCTCTGTGACTCAGTTTCCTGGATCCCAAAATGAGAAGAGTAAGTTGTGTTATGTGTGTGGATGCTTGTGGCATCTCCATCTGTCCGGTTCATGTTGTGAAGAGTTCCACTTCACTAAGAGTTCCCACCTCATAGTGGTCCTGGTCTAAACGTCCAGGTAATCCTTTGCTTGGACTTCCTGCTGTCTTCAGGCACCGCGCACTCAGGCTCTGTGCCCGCTTTACACTGAGGATTGGGAGGTTCTGTATCTTATGGGGAGGTTTTACAGCCCTGGGCCCCAGGGAGATGGCAGCACCTTGGTCCAGACTGTGGCCCTGTGGCTTTGCACCCATGGGTGGGTCTCAGCCCGCTGCCTGTGAGGGGGACAGGCCCATGGGTGGGTCTCAGCCCGCTGCCTGTGAGGGGGACAAGCCCATGGGTGGGTCTCAGCCCGCTGCCTGTGAGGGGGACAGGCCACTTGCCCAAGCATTAGCTGTGTCTCTTTCACTCTTGGCCTCTGGGCACTTGTTCTTTCTGTTGAGGGTAGCTTCTGTTTAATGTTTATTTTAAACTAGTTTTTCTATGTGATAATAGTGGGAAAGGCCCCTAGTTTCTTGGAAATAGGCCACAATATTCTACTCACCAGGGCTATGGTCAAGCACAAATTTTGTTTTATGAAGTAATTGTCATCTCTTTCACTGGCCTAGAATAAGTGAGTCTGAACATTAAAAAATCAGTTTATACAAGTCACTCAATTATACCATTTCCTAATGAAAGATTGACCTGTAGCAAAACTATTGGCAACAGCTTTCTTTTCTGCTCTCACGAGGGTAAGTGGCCACCGAGAGAGGTGCCATCTCCACCGCAGTGCCTTGGTCTCACCTGAGGAGGCTGAGGTTGGACAGTGAGCTCCTGGGTGCTCCTCTGGGGGACCGTTCGGGCTGGTCATGTTCATAGGCTTGGTCCACCGTGATTGCCCAAT
Source organism: Otolemur garnettii (assembly GCF_000181295.1). Taxonomy (NCBI): domain Eukaryota; kingdom Metazoa; phylum Chordata; class Mammalia; order Primates; family Galagidae; genus Otolemur; species Otolemur garnettii. Next base: position 3,031,333 of record NW_003852448.1, read on the forward strand.
AGTTATGGCCCGGTCTCTGGGGACCCTTGTTAAGTCTGCTGATCTTCCATGCAGTCTGCTTTTCTTTAGTAAGTCAATTAACTTGAAAAGCCATTAAGGACCCCTTTTTCTTTTTCATTTTTTCCTTTTTTTTGTAGCATAACTAAATTTTGAAGACATCTCAGGAATTCTCTGGGGAGAAATGGGTAACTGCATAATAACATATCCATGGGCATATTGAACAATCTCAAGAGAAGTATTATTGGGGCACCTAAAATTATTTGATTTCTCTTCCTTTTTTGTTTTGTTGAATTTCATTAAAAGCTTAAATTATAAAAATGGAGCATCTGTCTTGCACTTTGGCTGACTGCCTGGATCTGTACTAAACTGGATCTTATAAATATTCCATAAAGTCCTCTGTAATGGGTTTGCCTTTTCCTGGCAGTTAGCCTGTGTGAATAGCATCTTAGACGTTGATGCCGTTTTTTGCAAGACTTGACAAAAACATTGCAAGCATTAATAGTTTTGTTAATAAACTACTCAGCGCCAAAACAATACATTATTTAACAGAGTTCTGAAAACCAGTCAGTCTGTTGTTTCACTCTGGACGCTTGGCCAGATATCAGTAGCCCACAAAGTAGCAATTTAGTGCCGCATCTCAGATGGGGGCACTTACCAAATACCCAGTGAGAGCTTCCCAACAGGGAGGGGCCACCACTAAAATAAGGTTATTGGCTTCATTTGAAGAACTTGTTTCATTCTGATAGTCCTTCTGGGCATTCTGTGTTAGATAATTCTCCTCTGCAGAGGACACTAACCCAGGACTGGCCCTTGCGGTGCCAAGGCAGTGTAGATTAAGGGTAGAGAGTGTGGGTGTTCTGTGAGATTTAAGTACAGGGCATTGATAGTAACATCCTCAAATTGTAGTATATTCTATATCTTAACACATTGGAAAATACCAAACCATTATGACATTAATTTGTGCTTCTATATCAATTTCTTTTGGGAGGATTTAGAACAAAGATGATCCTGTCATTTTGGCCACATATTTGAACTTCTTATAACTGTAACTGCGCATTAAGTAAAAAATTTTAGCTCTTGGGTGGTGCCTGTGGCTCAGTGAGTAGGGCGCCGGCCCCATATACCCAGGGTGGTGGGTTCAAACCCAGCCCCAGACAAACTGCAACAAAAAAACAGCCGGGCATTGTGGCGGGTACCTGTAGTCCCAGCTACTCGGGAGGCTGAGGCAAGAGAATCACCTTAGCCCAGGAGCTGGAAGTTGCTGTGAGCTGTGATGCCACCACAATCTACCAAGTGTGACAAAAGTGACACTCTGTCTCTAAAAAAAAAAAATTAGCTCTTTAAGGTTTTTATTTTTCTTTTTGGACTTTAGGCTTGCGATTCCCACTTACATCAAATTCTCTAAGAGATGATATTCCCAGAGTGTGTACAGGTAAGAGCATGCATAGGTGTGCATGACTGATGGAGATATGGCAGTGAGCTGGCCGACAGAGAGAACCAAGCAGGCCCAGTCGCACCTCCCCGGGGGCTGCCTGCCGGTCACTGCATGATAACATGTGACTGTCCATCGGCCGTCATGCCCCTGTATTGTAGGTAACGGTATACTGTTAAGTCTAGGGTTTCCTTTCTTATTTTTATAGTTCTTCACTCATTTCCTTCCAAACTTCTGGATCACTTTGATTAAAGAGCAGCCAGAGAGGACAAGGTGGGATGTTAAAAACCCACTGCTGTTTTCAACCACGGGACATGACCTACAATCAAAGCACATGATGCCTTGGAGGCCGAAGGTGACAGGGTGCAGAGGGGACGCTAGGTCCTGCTCAGGGTCCCTCAGGATGACTGATTATTTGCATTGGTTCCTTTATAATGAGACGTAGATACATGTATGTATTATATACTTTCAATATACTGTCATTTTTATTTTGTATATTCAGGTTCCATGTACATGTTTTTAGCAGTTCTGCTACTAAAGACATTTGAAAATTGATGAAATGGCAGTAGTGAGTATGCGCTCAGGACTCGAGCTCCAGGTTTGGTTATAAAACTTTCCACAGTGATGGCATGGGCCATTACCTAACCACTCTGAAACTCACTTTCTTTATGATTAAGTATGGGCAGTTCCTACTTTATAGATTTATAGCAAGGATGAAATGGATTGCAATGCAGTGGAAGCTGACCCCTCCCTCCACTGACCTCCTCCCTCCACTGACCTCCTCCCTACTCTGACCCCCTCCCT
>NW_003852448.1:3035033-3060139 GCF_000181295.1 Otolemur garnettii
CTGACCCCCTCCCTCCACTGACCCCCTCCCTCCACTGACCTCCTCCCTCCACTGACCTCCTCCCTATACTGACCTCCTTATTATACTGACCTTCGTCCACTTAATACCTCCCTTCACTCTCCTCCTCCCTCCACTGACCTCCTCCATATACTGACCACCTCCCTTCATTGACCTCCTCCCTCCACTGACCACCTCCATGTTTTGGCCAGGTTGTGACAGTCCAGAGGGTGGTCACTCACAAAGGCTCTGCTGGAACATCTAGACGCGGCAGGAGCACCCAACACACGCTCACTGAACGCCAGGTGGTGTCTGGGACTCTCACCAGGAATTCCAGATGAATGAGTGAAAAGGTCTGAATGTTGGCTCCTGTCAGGAAACAATGATGTGAACTAAAACTTAAGTTTGGGACTGAAGAGATGTAACAAATGTAGTGTGGAATGAAGCTATTTTTATGTATGTTGTGTTCACATTTGGTAAAACAAATAATTGCTATTTGGCTTTTAAATTGTAAAACACAAGTTTGAAAGTGTTTTGGGGATTCTAGCTTTTTAAGTTTCATCTATTTTTATGTCTCTGTCTCTGTGGCAAGGACAGAAAAAGCAGAGAGAGTTTGTAGAAGTTCTTAGAAACACTGGTGAATGTCAAGGCAGCCAGAGGTGAAGATGACTTTTTCGTGGGGAACTTATTGTTAGATTAAAATCTATGCGCTTTCCTCTCCCTTTGGACTTGGTTGTATGTCAGGCATTCACTAAGCTAGCTGAGCAGAGACTTGGAGGCAGATGAAATTCAGCAGGCCTGGGATTTTTGTTAGTTAATTGGCTTATTAAATTATCTGTACAGTCATCAAATTATCAATGAGGACCTCCCGTGTGCTAAGGTCACAACGGCTAATGTGCAGTATACCCAGATGCTTCAGTCACAGTGGGCATTATTACTACCTGTGTTTTTACAGTAATAGACATGAAATAAAAATATAAGCTACTCCTATGCTGAAACAAATTAGGTTTCATGTTTGCAAAGCTTGAAGTTTGTACTGTGATCCCTCAGGAAGACAGGAAGCAGGCCAGAGACGCACAGACATGACCTTGAGTTTCATTTCTCTCGGTCCACTCTGACAATCTGTCTTTTAACTGGTGTGCTTAGACTGCGCACACTACGGTGATCACTGGCAGAGCTGGATTAATACCTACCATGTTGATAACTATTGTCTATTTGTTGAACTTGTTCTCTCTTTTTAAAAAATCCCCATCTTTTTCTGACTTCTTTGTTTAATTGGGCATTTTATGTGATCCTGTCTTTTGCTCTTTTCTTAGCAGTCAATTCTACTTATTTCTTATTCTTTTGTTAGTGATTAACCTGCATTCGGTGATATGCATTTACAAGTAAGCTAAATTCACTTTCAAATGACACAAAACCTCCTATGGTGTCCGTACCTCATAACCAAGTGTTTCCACCATCTCCTGCCTGCCCATTTAAGACTCTGCTGCCATTCATTTCAATTATCTCTCAGTACATTATCACTATTATCATTTTGAAAAAACAGTTCAGGATAAGATTAAAGATAAGAAAAGCACTTTGATTTTACTTTCATTTACTCCTTATCTGGCACCCTCCCCTTCTGCAAGTAGATGAGCACTTCTGAGGTCCTCCTCTTCCCTCGGTGGGAAGGCGGGAGGCTGGAGGGGCTGGGTGTGGGCATTGTGTCCCCTGGGCGGGCGCCAGCCTGGGGCCTGCAGGGTGGGCCTGATGGTGGAGATGCTCTGGGTGTATTTCAAAGTTGTCACTCTTCCCCTTTCCCTGCCCAGGATATGGGGATTTTTCTTGGCTCTTCAGCTTAGAACCAGGTGGGGTTCCTGGATCTGAAGTAAAATGAATGTGTGGCCCCAGGAACTTTCCGTTCTCAGGCCAGTCCGCATGTGCCCCCCAGCCCCTCCGTGGTGGGTGAAACGGCCTCACTGGGATCTCCGGCGCTCTCGTGTCCCCAGTTCTCAGGCAGAGGTTTGCCCTGTGACTTGGGGGTCTTCCATGGACCCGAGAGAGTGCCCCGATTCTCAGCATTTTTCTTGCTGTGTACCCAGGAGGGACAACTTCTGGCCCCTTAGATCCTGGAGTAATAGCTACTAAGTGGTCAAGGAAGTGTTTTAAAGTTCCTCTACTTTGTCAGCTTTTTATACATTTCTATAATTAAAAAATTATTTCTTATTTTGTTAGTGATTATCCTACATTCGGTGATATACATTTACAAGTAAGCTAAATTCACTTTCAAATGACACAAAACCTTCCATCATGTCAGCCCCTCCTAACCAAGTGTTTCCACCTCTGGAGGAAATTTGGCATCTGTGCATTTTGGGTTTCCTGCACCAATGGTCAGGTTTGCTGGTGGGAAGCATTCTCTACAGGTCATGACACTTAAGGAAGTCTTACTAGCTATCACAAATGTTATTTAAAAAAATTTTTTTGTAAAAAAGGACATTAGTGTTATTTTTCTGTAAGTTACTACCAAATCATTCCAATTCTGGGAGTATCATTTCAGAACACGATTCTGCACACTAAGGCTTTCTGCACAAAGATGTAGCAGTGTGTGTCAAGCGGGTGTCTATTGGAATTATCATCTGAGTCATTCCTTGTTTATCTTATGCTTAACCTATGCTGTACATTTTCTTTTGCCTGTGATGTCCTATCCTGCCAGCTGGATTTGCCAGCTCCTGATGTCCATCAGAGTTCTTTAACTGTCCTCCCCAGGCCCCTGTGAAACATGGCACCCTTGTGCATCTAGTCAACCCAGACCCATGCAGCAGGCACTGGACAGTGACACAAAGGATGAGAGAGAGATGGCCCTTGCCGCCGTGGGGCTCAGGGAGTAGAGAGAAGGAACAAATCACTTTGCAGTCAAGGTGTGGCAGACTCCATGAGGGAAGGCCTTGTGTGTACATCTCACAGTGCAGGAGGCACCCACAGAGCAGACCCCCAGACTGCACTGGTTTAGAACCAGCAGGTCTGAGGCTCCACCTCATGCTGGGGTGACTTTCCAGTCTCCCTCAGTCTGGCTGCCCCTCTTGGCGCAATGCAAGTGACATTGGTCAGAAATAATCTGCTCTTTCCCACCACACTGTGGGTTTGCAGCCTCTGGTGGTACTGAGCTGTCCCCAGGACTCTGGATTTTCACTTGGGCACTGTCAGGAATGTGCTTGGGGTGTGGTGTGTTCCATCAGCGTCACTGCGGTTGTCTAAGAAAAATGTCCCTGGGGAGCAAAGCATGTACCCTCTACACAGAGTGTGCCCATGACGCAGAATGTGCCCTCAACACAGAGTGCGCCTGCAATAGAGTATACCCTCGACATAGGGTGTGCCCTCGACGCAGAGTGTGCCCTCGACGCAGAGTGTGCCCATGACGCAGAGTGTGTCTGCAACACAGAGAGTGCCCGCGACACAGAGTGCACCCTCAACGCAGGGTGTGCCTTCGACACAGAGTGTGCCTGTGACACAGAGTGTGCCCTTGACACAGGGTGTGCCCACGATGCAGAGTGTGCCCTTGACACAGAGTGTGCCCTCTACGCAGGGTGTGCCCTCAACGCAGGGTGTGCCCTCGACACAGGGTGTGCCTGTGACACAGAGTGCACCCTCGACACAGGGTGTGCCTGCGATGCAGAGTGTGCCCTCGACACAGAGTGTGCCCTCAACGCAGGGTGTGCCCGTGACACAGAGTGTGCCCTCGACACAGAGTGTGCCTGTGACATAGAGTGTGCCCTCGACGCAGAGTGTGCCTGTGACGCAGAGTGTGCCCTCAATGCAGAGTGTGCCTGTGACACAGAGTGCTCCCTCGACGCAGGGTGTGCCCGTGACACAGAGTGTGCCCTCGACGCAGAGTGTGCCCGTGACGCAGAGTGTGCCCATGATGCAGAGTGTGCCCATGACCCAGAGCGTGCCCTCGACGCAGAGTGCGCCCTCGACACAGAGTGTGCCCATGACACAGAGTGTGCCCATGACACAGAGTGCACCCTCGACACAGAGTGTGCCCATGACACAGGGTGTGCCTGCGACGTAGTGTGCCTGCGACGCAGAGTGTTCCCGCGACACAGGGTGTGCCCATGACGCAGAGTGTGCCCGCGATGCAGAGTGTGCCCTCGACTCAGAGTGCGTGCTCGATGCAGTGTGCCCGTGACACAGAGTGTGCCTGTGACGCAGAGTGTGCCCTCGACACAGAGTGTGCCTGTGACACAGAGCGTGCCCTCGATGCAGAGTGTGCCTGTGACGCAGAGTGCGCCCTCGACACAGAGTGTGCCTGTGACACAGAGTGTGCCCTCGACGCAGAGTGTGCCTGTGACGCAGAGTGCGCCCTCGACACAGAGTGTGCCCATGACGCAGAGTGTGCCTGTGACACAGAGTGTGCCTGTGACACAGGGTGTGCCCTCGTTACAGAGTGTGCCCGAGACGCAGAGTGTGCCCGTGACACAGAGTGCGCCCTCGACACAGGGTGCACCCGCGACGCAGAGTGTGCCCGTGATGCAGTGTGCCCTCGACTCAACAGTGCGCGCTCGACGCAGTGTGCCCATGACACAGAGTGTGCCCTCGACACAGAGTGTGCCTGTGACAGAGTGTGCCTGTGACACAGTGTGCCTGTGACGCAGAGTGTGCCTGTGATGCAGAGTGTGCCCTCGACGCAGAGTGTGCCCGTGACACTGGTTTGCTCCTGCTGTTACCATTTGTTTTACTGCAGTGCTCTCAATTGGAATAATAGGGATCTGGAGGTTTAGAAAAATCATAAGAAAATGATGGTACTTTACTTAATTGTGTTTCTGATTTTCAAATTTGTGCATCAGCGCATAAATGTTAATTTGGCCTCTGTGCATTTTGGGTTTCCTGCACCAGGTTTGCTGGTGGGAAGCATAGCAAATGGAGGTTTTGATGTTTCCTCTTTCCTACATGTGCTGACTTGTCTTGGCAGGTGTTGGTGAGAGTGTCTGCTTTTGCCTCTGACTGTAGGTAGTTTGCAAGATCCTTTCCACCTCTTGACCTTTAAGATTAGCAGTCCTCAGCATGGTACACTCTCATAAGTATTTCATAAGTATTATCATTTTATTTTGTTTTTTTACCGTGATTCTATGAGATGTGAGAAAGTTGAGTATTTCTGTGAAGGGAGCTCGTGTTAGCATTCTCTACAGGTAGGGAACCTGCAGATCACAGAAGACTCTTACCAGAGGGTCTTATGCTGAAATCATTGGAGAGCTGAGCTTGAATCTAGATGTTGTGGCTTCAAGACACACACATGTGTGTGTTTGTGTGTGTGTGTATGTGTGTGTGTGAGAGTAAGCACGTTCGGTAAGAATAAGAATTTTTAAAATCCTGTGACAGCTACAAGGCATATGAACCAAGTCATTCTGCGGGGAGCTGCCTTAGTTAGGAACTAAGAAACCCGTGGCCTGGGACCTGCGTGCAGCCAGGAGAGGAGCAGCCTCAGTGTCCATCCGTGGTGAGTGGATAATGAAGATGGGCATCTATCTCACACACGATGGACTGCGACTCAGCCATGAAAAAGAGTGAAATCTGTCATTTGTGATGACATGGATAAAACTGGAGGATATTGTGTAAGTGAAACATGCAGGTGCACGAAGGCAAATAGTGTGGGTCCTCACTTATACTTAAAAAATGGAATTCATAGAAGCAGAGAGGAGAATGGTGGTTACTCAGACAAAAGTTTGATATTACTTGGAATAATATATCCTGGAAATGTACAATATTCACTTAAATCCTCACAACAGGGTTAGAATAGGGCAAACCCAGGAGAATTGGCAGGCCTTCAAAATATGTAGGCTTTATAATTTTTAAAAAACATTAAACAAATTTTCAGTGATCTACAGAGATCACTGAATGGAATATCCATGCAGGTATATAAATACATCAAGCGTCCAGCTTTCAGTGGTCATCAGTAGGCCTGATCTGAGCACTTCTGGGAATGATCCACACATGTGGGTGTTCGTACAGCTCCATGTCCCACTGCTGACGGGGTGAGAACAAATCAGGGTTTGTAGTATAGTCAGGACAACCACAAAGTACCAATGAACCATATTCAAGAAGTGTGCGTGAAAATACTCCATTCCTACAAATAAAAAATGCCAGAATTATTACACAACTTTACAATTAAAATACAGAATTACAAAACTGGTTAGAGATGTCAGTGTTAATATAACAACAGAGAATGGGCTACCTTTGTCTCAGCCACTGGTGGGCGTGGTAATGCCAACATTTAATTGAGTCTCAATTTTTCCCTCTACCGTATCTCTCTGGGCTCCCTCCTCTGAGACCAGCTCCTGCCCGCAGCACCCCACGCCTGCCCTCTGGGCCCTGCCTTCCTGCACAGCCGCCACCCCACAGCCCACACCTGCAGCTTCTGTCCTTGGTCCTCTTGGTGCTCTGGGTCTTCTGGGACAGGGGTCCCTTTTCTGAAAAGGGCTCCAGGCAAACAGCAGATTTGTTGTGTGTGGTCTCTGCTTCCGTCCACCTCGCTTGAGCACAGGTCTTTGTTAAGCTCCCCTGAAGGGTTTTGTTCCAGACCTCCCTCCCTTTTGTCTCATGCACCCCCTTGTTCGTTACTCCACAACCTTGATGTTAATAAATGCTGATGTCTCCAGAATCTATATGTCTAGAGGGGTGTCTGCCTGGAGCCGCCTGCCTCTGCTCATCTTTGCCCTGGGGGGTGGGAGGGGTGAGGGGGTTTGAAGGCCCTTTGGAGAGGAGAACCGTGGTTACCAGTGGCTGGGAAGTGTTAGTCGAAAGATACAAAATTTCCGTTAGATAGGAGAAATAAATCCAAGAGATCTACTGTATAACATGGTGACTATAGTTAGTAACTCTGTACCGTATGTTTGCTATAAAACTGAAAAAAATCTTAAGAAAGATGTTTATTGCTTTGATTAATTTAGGACAAGTAAATGTCTTTTATTTGAATAAGAAGAAACATAAAGGCCCTTTGACTCCTAGGAGTCCGTTTTCTGCTGGGCGGGGGCCCCACCCCTCAGGTGCTCCCTCAGGAAGGCAGGAGATTCGCCCACTTGCTTTCTCTTCTCATCACACAGACTCACCTCTGAACTTGCCAAAACCCCTCTGGAGTTGGCCTCTGGTCCTTACGGCCTCACCACATTGTGGCAGCTGCCCAGGCTGCTCCCTCATGGCCTATCCTACCCTGCGGGCACAGTGCCTCCCCGCCCCCCCCAGGAAAACTGGGCTATCTTTCCTTTTCTTAAAACCCTTACCATCTCTTTGACAGCCATGCACTATAGGCCTATGCTGCCTGTTGCTCTGAACGTCCCCAGTGCCATCTGTGTGCCTGGCCTGGGCCCCTGCTTGTCTGCTTTTGTGTCACTCATCACTGTACCCTCTGGGACCTGAAGCACTGTTGCATTGAGTCACTCTGGTGTCAAGGACCACTCACAAAGGCCACAGCACCTCTTCTGGTAGCAGATGTGTGATGCACGTGCTCCGAGGTTACCAGCAACCTTGTGACCTAGACAACCTGAAGCCTGGGGTGCAAAACCTCCCTGACACCTGGCAGTTCCTGGAGCAACAACCTGCCACAGCCAGTTGCTCAGGTGTCCTTAGCCCTGGGCACTGTCTGCCCCTCTGTGACAGGACGCAGGTTCTAGCGCCACACTGAGTGCTGTATGTGCATGCTGTTGTCACCACAGATGAGCTGTGGCTGCTGGCTCACTGCACAGGGCGTGACAAGTGGTCAGTGCACTGGCCAGGACCAAAGCTGCACCAGTGCTGTTTGGCACACAGAGCTGCCCTCAAGGACACTGAGGGACTGCAGGGCACCACTGCTGGGGGTATGTCATGAGTGCAGACTCTTGACAGCCGCAGTTTTTCTGTGCAGGTTGCTGCATCAGGGTCAGCCCCAGCAAGCTGTCAGGTGGCAACCATGTTGGTAGGAGAAGAGGCCCAGAGTTGATTCTTACTCCCCGGAAGATGTCCTAAAGGAAAACAAATCAGGCCTGGGTGAGAGACATTGTCACAGTCTCGGAGGAGCCACTGAGGTGGGACATGACATCACCAAGACTTGGCCTGTCGGGACATGTAGAAAGTCCTTCTGACTGTCACTGTCATTTGGAGAGACGTGAAGTCTTTTTTGTCCTAAGTCCCCTCTTCTCACAGGTCATCTTTGGTGAGGGAGGTGATGCAGACAGCTACTCCTACTGACCCAATTTGGTGTTATGACCATGTTGGCAGCTCTCTCTATAGTGACAGTCACCAAAGGGGACAGTTTAGTGAAGGCTTGTCTGTCTTGGACTCTGTCCAAGGGCTTTAGTTCTTTAAGACAAAGACCACAAGATGACCTTATTAAGGAAGATGGACTTGGAGGCCTGCCTGCTGGCAGCTGCTGCTATGGGGTACAAGTTCAGCTCTGTGAAGTGGCAGACCAGCATTGTCATCTCTACGCAGAACATAAGGACATGGTACAGAACAGTTAAGTGACTTGTCCACAGTTGCAGGACAAAGAAATAAGGCACTGAAGTTAGAAACCTGGTTGGAACTAGGGTGCAGCTCCTGACCCCAGTACCCAGCCTTCTTCATTTGACACCTTCTGGAATGTGGCAGGTGGACAGTCTGAGATTTGGAGACCAACGAGTCACACTGGTGCAGGACAAGATGGCACCACGACCTGCCACCTTAGCCCTGGAGGTGTTGATGTTGCAGCGGATGGAGGAACCAGCTTGATATCGGCCCACACCTGTGGGGGAGACACCGGCACCTGGCTGTCTCTGCTGTGCACTTCTGCCTGGTCAATTTCATAGATGGGCCTTGCTGTCTCTTCCACTGTGCACTCCTGACTGGTGAACTTCATGTAAGTTTCCAAGGCCTGAGAGCTCACTGGACAGCTGCCTGTAACTCTGAAGGACCCACACCCTAAGAGTCAACATTGAGTTCCAGCAAAACAACCTGCCTGCCACTATATAAACCCCTGAGCAGAGAGCCCCAGGACAGACCTCTAAGAGGGAGCAGGAGAGTTTGTTGCCTTCCAGGGTTCTCTCTGCCAGGAGGTTTGGTTTTTAGTAGTTGTAATTTTTGATTCTTTGAATAAATCTTGACTTACCACTGATCCTGTGATCTGTTGATTGATTCTTCCAATTACCGAGACCAAGAACCTGAAACTCCAGTATCCATACAGCAGGTGCAGAGACTTACAGGCACATGCGACTGAGGTCACGTTGCTTCCACGACATTTGGAGATCTCAAGCACTCAACTGAGTTCTAACATGCGTCTGTCCACGTATGGCCTCTGGTGAGATACAGCATACCGTGGCCATCCCATACTGGTCCCTAACAGCCATCACTCCTCAGCCACCCTCACCCTACTCAGGTGCTCCTGAATCTGTCTTCATAGGTGGTTTTGCCTCCTGGTCCCAGACTCACACCCATGACAGCACAGAGTAGCCTCTGGACGTGGCAGTGTGGCCTAGCATGGACGTGACCGTGGGATGTGACAGCAGGTGGCACAGCACCTCAGGACGTGTCGGCTCGATGTAATGGCACTGTGTAGCCTGGTGGCTCTGGCTTCCTCCACTCACAACTGTGTTTGAAATCAATCTCCAGTGCTGCGTGTCTCCACGGCATAAAGTACAATTTAGAGACGCACGTGAATTGCTCTTCACTTCAGCTACGTTGAACTGCTTCCTCCCGGGGTACTGCTCCCCGTCCAACCCACACCTTGCTGCACCCTGGGTGACCCTTCCCGAACCTCTCATGCCAGTGCCGTCTCTACCCCTCAATGCCCCCATCACGTGCCCGTCCTGAGCCTGAGGGATGGAATCGGTCAATAAAACACCCGTGTTCTGCCCAGGGAGCTTACAGTCCAGGGTGAAGACAGATTGTAAGAGTTCAGAAGGAAAAGGACATGTGGATGAGAAACGGGAGGTGACAGGCACTGTGCAGCCCTGGAGGAGCGTGAGGAGTGAGTGAGGAGCCTGACGGGGACGAGGGCACGAGGCGGGCAGGTGTCACGGAAGCGCCAGGGGAGGGGAAGCCACATGCGCAGGGTAGTCTCTGGACCTGGTCAGGGACTGGGCTTCGTGACTGAAGCTTAATCCTTTCCTGTCTGGGGGACCAGGCTTTGGTGAACATCTTTTTGTTTGTTATCAGAGTTGGGATTTATGAATTTACCGAGAGGGTTGTGTCATTGGTGTACCTTGGGGCGGTGCTGTTCTAGTGCCGGGGAAACAGGAGCTTCTTTTATGCTTAGATAAGCAAGAAATTAAAGCAGAATGAACCATGAGTTTCATGAACACAAAATGCCTTCCATTTTGGTCTGACTGGCACCTCAGGAATCTTGGAATCTTTCCTGTTCTGGGAAAAGGACATTTACTTAGTGGCCAGTGCTGGCCTCTCGAATGGAGACTGACCCTTGGTGCCCAAACAGCCACATTCTCAAGGCTGGGCAGTCTAGAAACATTTGGGGGGAACAGGTAAAGAACACAGAATTACAGAGACAAATTGCTGCAACTCTCTTGGAGCCATAGGAGGCGGACAGTGAGGCTGCAAGGGTTTGCTCACCCATGGGTTTGCTCACCCTGTAAGGTGACAGAGGCCCAGGGGAGGCAGAGAAGACTCCAGGCTGCTGGTTTGAGCAGGAGCCCTTAGCCAGCTCTTGTGGCTGACACGATTTATAGCAACACAAAGGTAGAAAGCGACCCTGTCTTTTTCTGTCTTTTTGTTTTCCCCTTCATGTTGCATTTTGTGAATTTATTTTTTTAAGACTTAAAGGGAGTAATTTTCTATGAAGTAAAAATTTACTAAAGTAAAATTCACATGACACAAAATTAAACATTTTAAAGCTTTTTTTTTTTTTGAGACAGTTTCATTTTGTCACCCTTGGTAGATTGCTGTAGTGTCACACCTCATAGCAACCTCAAACTCCTGGCAATCCTCTTGCCTCAGCCTCCTGAATAGCTGGGACTTACAGGCACCCACCACGATGTCTAGCTAGTTTTTTTAGAGATGGGGTCTTGCTCTTGCTGAGGCTGATTGCAAACTCCTGAGCTCAGGCAATCCACTTGCCTCAGCCTCCCAAGGTGCTGGGATTACAGGTGTGAGCCACTGCGCCCAGCCTCATTTTAAAGGATTTTAAAAGCACTTAATGCCATTTGGAACATTCACAGAGAGGCATAATCACCCTCTCTAGTTTCAAAACATTTTTGTCACCCCCAAAGGAAATCTGTTACCCCCCTCCACCCGTCACCCCCTACCTCCCCCGGCCTCTGGAGACCACATGTCACAGGTGGAACTGTCTGCCTGCAGAGCATGGCCTGGTGAAGCTCCTCCCTGGACACAGTGTCTTTAAGGTTCATCACTGGATCAGCACATCATCACTTTTTATTTTGAATGATACTTCATGGTGTGAATACAGTGCGCTGCTCATCCACCCGTCTGATGGGCATCTGGTTATCCACATTTTGAGTACAGCTCACTGCTCATCCACCCCTGTGTTGATGGGCGGCTGGATATCCGTATTTTGGCCATGGTGGATACTGTTGCCTAAAGGGCATTTTTGCTTTTATTGCTTTTTACCTTGAGTTCATTGTGGCAGGGAGCACAGCATTTCCAAGGAGCCCAGTCCTCTTCTGTACCTTAGTCTGGCCATTTCTGTCTCTCAGATTCAGGGCACTCTGTGCATGGTACTTGCTGGACACTGCTGATAGGGGCCTGCTCTCCGGGTCCTTGGCAACACTGTAGGGGGCTGCTGTCTTTGTCTCCTGTCTGCCCTCCCTGAGTATAAGCTCCACCACCTCCAGCCACTGTCATCTCTGTCGGCTTGTCTCACTTGCTGAGGGACATCTCAGGCTGGTCTTACAGTCACTTTAAGGTAGTAGGGTAATCTCTTCTAGTCCCGTGCATTCTGAATCATGGCTCCTGTTTTGTGTCCAGGTCAGGTCTTTCCCCACCCTGCTCAGGGCACACCCAGTCTCTGGGCCACTGCAGCCCACACCTCTGGGTCTCCTAACTTCCTGACTGTTTCTTCTGTGTTTCCTTTGAGGGTCCCCGTACATTGACTAGACCTCTGATTGGCAGTTCTCTGGACTTGGGGCTGAGACCTCAGCTTTTATCTTTCTCTTCCAGGTGACTTTGACTCCTGTGGGTTCACATGCTGTGTACTTACAACCCCTACCTCTCCCCAGGGTTCCAGGGTTGTATGTCCATCTGTCTCGGGGTCACTTACACTTACTTGTCTCAAAGGGATCTCTAATTGATCACATCTGCACCCCGATTACTGGCTTCCCTCCATCTCAGCGTGTGATGACATCAGTCTTCCTCATCTCAGCATAAGTCACCACTGTCTACCCTTTGTTAAAGGCATGGTTAGGACAAGCAGGCAGAAACATCTAGAGCAGTGGTTCTCAACCTTCTTAATGCCGCAGCCCTTTAATACAGTTCCTGCGGGTCGCTACCCACAGGTCGAGAACTGCTGATCTAAAGGAACTGAAGAGAGATATAGGCATGTATTATTTTAGGGTTAGCTATGGACCTTCTAGAATATTCCAAGAAGAAAAAATGGAGGAAGTTGTTATGCTGTCTAAAGCTAAAACATGTATGCTGTTGATGTTTTCTTCCTTAGATTGTTTAGAGTATGGTTATTATTAGATTATTACTGGTGCATATAAAGAGAGAGAGCTAATAATGAAGCCTTATAACAGAGGGCATTGAGACAAAGATGATACATTAAGAGGGGCGAAATAAAATGAAGCCAAGGGATTGTCTCACAGTGAGTGAATGTTACAGCTAACCAACCATCCAGATTTCAGCAATGCTTTTGCAGAGGTGACTCCACGTGGCGCCCTTCCTCCTCCTCCTCAGCCTCCGGGTTGACCAACTCGGCCCTCTTGCTCCTCCTCTCCTGGTTCTGGATGGATGCCTGTGCGGGCTTCTGTTTTCTTGGTCTTCGTGGGCTTACAACAGGACTCTTACTCTTCTGTGGACAACAAGCCTCTGGGGTCATGGAAAAGACCATGAATAAAGGCTTTCAAGTGTGTGGCAAAGATTGAAAACTTCCAGAATCCTAAGTCTTGGAAACTAGTATCTATAATATTCATAGAGTTAAAGAAGTAAGAATAGAAAATAATTTTGGAAAAAGCGACCAAGAATTAAAGAAGTATTTACATACAACATAATGAAGCATAAACAGGCAATCATCTTGAGCAGATTTATTGATTTTAACATTTTATTTGTCCAAATGGGCATTGGTGCCAGCAACTGGTCATATAGCTTTTTTTTTGTAAAACCATTTTATTCTGGCAGCACCTGTAGCTCAGTGGGTAGGGTGCCAGCCACATACACCGCGGGTGGCAAGTTTGAACCTGGCCCAAGCCTGCTAAAGCAACAGTGACAACTGCAATAACAACAACAAAATAGCCGGGTGTTGTGGTGGGCGCCTGTAGTCACAGCTACTTGGGAGGCTGTGGCAAGAGAATCGCTTAAGCCCAAGAGCTGGAGGTTGCTGTGAGTTGTGATGCCACAGCACTGTACCCAGGGTGACATAGTGAAACTCTGTCTCAAAAAAAAAAAAAAAAGAAGAGAGAGAAAAGAAAAAACAAAAACAAAAAACAAAGAAAAGACAAACCTGTTTTATTCTTACTTTCTGGAAGAATAAGTCCATGATGAAAGGAGTACGTGTTTGCCTCCTTATAACATGTAGAAATAGTGAACTTTGAGCTTTTCTTTGTAAATAATTGTGATAAAAGAGGCTTGTGATATATGCTTCCTTGAGCTGGGAATGGAAACATCTTTGCATACTGAAATCTGAAAACGTGAGCAGCCATTCTTTAATGGAGTCCTCACTTCTCCTGTTTATTACTGTGTATTTGGGTTTCAGAATTTTAAAAAAAAATTTGAGAGATGTGATATCTGGGAAGATTTTGTTTATTTCTGTTTTTTTTACATTCTTTTGTTTTCCCTACATTGTGTTGTTTCTCATTTGTCTTTTTGTCGTTTTCTTTTATTCTGAAGTGCCTTGAATTGAACCCCTGTGAAAAGACCCAGGGTTCATTTCTATAAAGAAAAATTAAAAAGTAAGCAAGCAGAAAAATCTGTTTTCTTTGAATGCTTTGTGCTATTTTAGAATTGTTTCTTTTATGAGATATAAGAAGTTGTGAAAATTTTGGCAATATCAAGACTGATCGTAACAACCACAGGGAGAAGTGATTTTATATCTGGTAGATTACTTAATAATTACACTGAACTTGCCATGTAATTAGATGTTTGTTTTCCATGTAAATTTTGTATTTCATCAAAATGATGTGATTTATACAACAAAGGTAATTATCCCGTGATTAGGACGCTGTGGCCTTGAACTATAACTTAATAGTTCCTCACAGTGTCTGATGTAATTAAACTGTTCAGCCAGGTCTTGCTAGGTGAGCACGTGCACTCGAATGCACTGGGCTATGACAGAGAATTATGGATTACCCGTGAGCTCTGACCACAGGCCCTGTGCTCCGAGCTCTGTCAGTCTCAGCCCTCACTTGTCAGCTTTGCAGAAACGCGAGTCTGGAGCCCTTGTGGGTGTAGGTCGCGCTGTCCTAAGGTGACCCAAGAAGCCTTTGCACTGATGGATTTAGGAATGAGAATGTGACCCAATTTTGCAGTGAGGCTGCTCATCAGTCTGCAGACCCAGGTGACTCTGATAACAGGACAGGTGGTGCCAAGACCTGCTGCCTTAGCTGGTGGTGGTAGTGTGGGAACAGCCGGCGCAACCAGACAGGGGGTCCCTGGGAGGCTCCAGTAGCCTGAGGGGCCAGACAGTTGGGGGTGGGGGGCCACTGGCGCCTTGGTGTCTCCCTCCCATGCAGGAAGGGGGAACCCCACCTTTTCCAGGGCTGGTCAATTTTGTGAGCGTTCAGGCCCCCTGCTGTTAAAGGTCCAGCTGGCTGTGACTTCAGAACACCTTCGCCCTGAAGTAGACTTTGCGTTCTGGCAACCCCCCTGCACTTCTACGTACCCCTGAGCAGAGGGCCCGGGCACAGACTTGGGAAAGGAAGAAGAGAGCTTATTCCCCGCCTGGGTTCTCTCTGCCGGGAGCTTTGGTTTTGTATTATTTGTTTCTGTGAATCAATCCTGTCTTACCACTGATCTGTGGTCCGGTATCGACTCTGGACTAGGTCTTTTGTGGTGCAATGCATTTTCTTTCTTTCTTTCTTTTTTTTTTTGAGACAGAGTCTCTCTCACTGTGTCGCCCTTGGTAGAGTGTGTGGCATCATAGCTCACAGCAACCTCAAATTCTCTGGGCTTAAGCAATTCTAATTTTTTGTTGCAGTTGTCCTTGTTTAGCTGGCCTCAGTTCTAACCCACCGCCCTGGCCTTACCCACTGAGCTACAGGTGGTGCGATGCATTTTCTTACTATTTGAACCTGTGTGGCATGAGCTCTTCTGTTACTGGAGGGCGCAGGGGACTTTTGTTCTTAAGCCACATTCCTCCCCTTACCTCTGTGTAGTTTCTGGCCAGTCCCACGTGGAAATAAACCCTGCTGGAAGAGACTTGATGTCACTGAAACTGCTAGCGCAGATGGGCTTGTGCAGGACATTTTGAACAAATGTGGACAATGGCTCAAGGCGGAGGCCGTGTGGGAGTCTGCCCGGGTGTGTGCGGGGTCAGTCATGGCAGCGCCTCTGTTAAACGAGGTTTATCTATCTCATTATTTAACACCCTTTACTGAATGTTTTTAAATTCCCAATATAATTGGACCAGAGGACATTACAAATATCAGAATTTTCTCTGGGCATCCTTTACTTATTTTTAACCATTAATCACACTATCCATTAAAAAGTATTATTTGCCACTTTGGGGTGGTGGTGAGGTTTATTTTTTATTAAGAAAATTTGCCTTTTTAGCATTTTTCCTATATTTTTATGGTACACCTTGGTCCTTGGTTCCAGCTGTCTTCAGTTTACCCTGTGATTGGTTGATGTGCGGGCTCTGCAGCCTCAGTTTACCTCGGATGCACCCTCTCACCTTCCGAGGAAGACTTGACCCCACCAGGACCTGCTTGTTTGCCGTTACCCCCAGTTACCTTGTGTGGCCAGGTTCGTGGAAATGTTTATTGTGGCCCATCTATTTGATTAGACATTCTTGTGATTATAATATTGCTTTAAAGATTAATTTACTAAACATATAATTTGATGCTTTTAATTAATACCGTACCACGTTGTAAAGCTCAGTGACGTAACCTACAGGCCAAGACCTACAATTTATGAACTATTAACTACCCATTAACTCCTCTGCTCACATGGCCTGGAGATCCATCAGCTTGATTGAGAGTAGAGACCTAACTGATCCTAAAAGGTATTTTATATAACTTTCACAAAGAATTCCAGGAAAATTTGATCTTGGATGAACAAGAGGATTAAAAAAAAAGAAAATCTAATTTTTAGTGCCTGTTCCTGCCTCCTGCTCTGAAACAGGAGCAGCCTTACCCGAACAGCATTGCGATTTTCATAGCTATTCCCTCGTAACACGGTTGGGTGACGTGACTAACTTTTTTTTCTTATCCTTAAGAAAATGGGGAGGATCAAAAGCGATTTTTCCAGATCTTGGAATGCATGATATGAAGCATAAATTTTAATTGGCTTCATTTACTAAGTGCTGCATTACCTCATGCTTCAGCTTCAGCTTCAGCTATGGATTTTCCATAAATCTCCGTGCAGCTAAACGTGATAAACTGCCCGGCACATCGCAGCACAGGGCCCTTATTAGCACTTGAGAAGTTATTGATTCCTCGTCTTGATTAATCTTTTATGGGTCTCTATAGTATTAATTCCACAGAAAAGACTGTAGATTCTACGGCAACAGAGCTCATTTGTAGTTTCTACTTCAATTACAAGATTTTTGATGCCACGGCTATTAGTCTAATTATGACTTTTCTGGCACAATTTTTTTTTGTCTCTATGTATCAGTAGTGAGCACTTTTAAATTAAATGTACTTTAAGATATACCAATAAGATGAACTTTTACTTACATGTTAACATAGAGTTTACTGTTTTTGATTATGTAAATTAAAATATATAATATATTTCATTTTTGGTGATGAGTGGGCTCTTTTCATGAAAAGTCAGCTTTCTTGTATTTTTGAACCATTTATGATATTCTGATGCTGACTTTCACTATTGATTCTACTCAAATGATTTCTAAACTAGAAGTATATTGTAAACTTATGTGTGGGGAAGTTTTAGTATCTTTACAAATAGCTCTGGATGGCTCAGTAGAAGCTGTAGAATTTCTAGTACATGTGTACAGAAGAGGCTGGGTGGGGAGCCCTTGGGTTTGGGGGATTGGTGGGAAACAGTCTTGAAGCTACATCTTCAAAACACTTTGTTTAAGACTGAGAAGGTCTTCCTGGGAGAGGGGTTGGGGGGCAGCTGGTGCCCCCACACTTCCTCTCTGCTGCTTTGGGAGTGGACACTTGACCTCACAGCCAGAGAGGCCGGGTCCTGCCCGTGACCATCCAGTGTGTCCTGATAAAGGGCAGGCTCTTCTGGGTGGAGCCTGATGCTAGTCCTGTCACTTGATCAACTCTGAGCCTGCACAGCCCAGCCCTCCGCTTGTGCTGTTTTAACTCACGGACCTGGCAGCAGAGTTAGTTGGTTAATTAGTTAACACCTTCGGCAGGATGACTTCAGGTGAGGTCTTAATGCAGAGTGGGAGGGCCCACGTGGTGCTCAGTGAGAGACAGAGCAGAGTCAGGACTTGGAAACACTCGGCACCCACTGTGGCTGTGATGACCATTTTGGGTTTAGAAGTGACAGGACCTGACATGAAACAAACTCATGTGTGCTGGAGCTTCCAGGTGACTCTCAAAGTTCTCTTTGTGAACTGTTGTTCCTATCTTCTATTAAGCCACATAGGCTGGAGAAGGATCATTTTTGAAAAGTAACTCTTAGGTAATCATGTTTGACAACTGAGTGTGAATATCGAAGGTCTCCGTTGGCACTTTACCCATTAGGGCAAGATGAGGAAACCCTTCCTTACCAGGGGGAACCGCAGAGCAGGCTCAACAGGTAGAGCCTAGGCCGCCAGGCACGTCCTGGCCTGCCCAGTGCCCTTCACACGTGCCGGGCTCTCCGTCAGGCCTGCCGGCTCACTTGAGGTCACACGTTTGGGGACTGGGGTGCCATGTTTAAATGAATGTCCTGATTAATTGAGAGTTAACCATTGAAGATCATTTCTTTTAAGCTTTTATCATTTTATCTGAGACCAAAAGGCTGCATTTGAAAACCGGTTGTATCACTTAGCTTTTTGAACTTGGGGGAGTTACTTAATCTCTTCTGTTCATTGTTCTAGTCTCTGCTTCAAAGTGTTCTTGTAAGGTTTAAATTAGGTAAAATGGGTCCTAACACAGAGATGCTAAAAACAAAATGATAGCTATTATTATTTAATGACCTGAGGTTTTAGAGAAAGCTTTGCTGTGATGTAATAAAAATAATTGAGTCCTTCAGTAATGACTGGTGCTGGATTAGCCAATATCTGTGTGCCAGGAACTGGGATGGTAAGGACAAAGCCGGACAAAGCCTCTGAGAGCCGCAGTCCACAGGTGGTCTCAGCAGGATCTGCAGACTAACTCTCCTCATTCAGGATGGAGGGTGTAAAGATGGAGCAGCAGCTGCTCTGAGATGTCCCCACAGAAGGTTAGGACCTTGCTATTTCTGTTCTCGAAGAAATGTATCATCTGTGATGCAAGTGACAATAATGTATGTCAGCTCATGGTTCTGGTCATTTTAGCTGTATTCATCTCGATTTTGGCTTTTAAGATTAGTATTGTAACAAAACATGGAAAACTGTGATTCCTGAGAGACACCAGCTCCTCACATAAATGAATATGTGGATGGAGAATGACTAGGCATCTGCTCTCTGCAACTTCTTTGATCCTGGCACTCCAGGGAGTACAGAAAGTTGGAGTCAAGGCCTGGTCTCCGTGCCCAGGGAGCTTTTGGTATAACCATGCCACGCAGTAAATAGGTAAAAGTTAACACAGCTGGGAGTTTGAGGATGACGTGAGAGCTCCCTCAGAGTGGCACAGAGAGGGGCTCTAATGAGCAGAGGGTGGTCAGGGTGGGTGAGGAGGCTTTGTGGAGGGGGAGTGATGACTGGTGTGTGAGGTTTGTGTGTGGGTAGTGTCGACTGTGTGGACAGAGAATGGTGTTCCAGGGATAACAGCAACAGAAAGTTATAGAGGCTTGAAATGTCAAGATGTGTTGATAGTTTGAGAATTCAGGAGTAAGTTCAACCCAGTGAAGTACTGGTTCAGGTTATTATTTGGGGACGTGAGCTAAAAGAGGAAGGCATAGTCTTGAGTTCTTTCAATGATGCATTAAAAGAAGGTCAACAGAGAGATGGCATGTCCTGCAGCCCCTCCGTGGTCCTTCCTGCCTCCTTCCTTTCCACGAGCACACAGCTGGCGCCTATTATGTGTCAGATGACACTGTTCAGTTCACATGCTAGTGGAAAACAGCACCCTAATCAGCAGTGATAAATGTTGTAAAGGCAGTATGTCCTAGCAGTGACCAGGAGCCCCTCACATCATCTGCTCTCGAAAGACCTCTCTGAGGAGCCATGCTGGCTGACTTCTCAGCAGCAGAAGTGTCCGGGTAGAGGAGAAATCACTCTTCCCTTCCCTATAGCAGATTCTCTCCCTTTCCCCTAAGCACACCCTCTTACTCCTTCTGCTTTCTCTGTCTGAAGACCCTTGTCTCTTGTTACACACACTTTTTTTTTTTAAGTAAATTTATTTCAGGTTAATGTGAGGGTACAAACAACCAGGTCAAACTATTTGATTGTGTTAGGACCATCCCTCCTGTGGCTATGTCTTGCCAAACACCCCCACTCCATGCCCATTCAGTGAGAGCACCCCAAACCCCTCCCTTGCTCCTTCCTCATTCCCCAACTTGAATTGAAACAAGTTTTTCTACTATGCGGCCTGCATTAGATGCTACTGGCTTCACATTAGTATTGAGTACATTGGATACTTGCTTTTCCATTCTTGTGATACTTTACTAAGAAGAACTCCATCCAGTATATCACAAAAGATGTGAAGTCACAATATTTTTTATGGCTGAATAGTATTCCATGGTGTGCATGGATCACAATTTGTTGATCCATTCCTAGGTTGGTGGGCATTTAGGTTGTTTCTACATTTTGGTGATTATAAATTGAACTGGGACAACCAAAGCAAACAGACAACCTTCAGAATGGGAAAAGATCCTTGCATATTACCAGTCGGACAAAGGCTTGATAACCAGGATCTATAGAGAACTCAAATTAATCAGCCAAAAAAGCTAATAATCCCATGTATCACTGGGCAAGAGACATGAATAGAACCTCTAGAGAAGACAGAAAAATAGCTAACAAACATGAAAAAATGCTTATCATCTCTAGTCATTAGAGAAATGCAAATCAAAATCACTCTGAGATATCTAAACCCAGGAAGATTAGCCAACATCACAAAGTCCCAAAGCTGCTGATGCTGGTGAGGATGTGGAGAGAGGGCAACGGTCTTACACTCTTGGTGGGACTACAAACTAATGCAGCCTCTTTGGAAAGAAGTGTGGCGAATTCTCAAAGATCTCAAATTATATCTTCATTTGACCCAGCAATCCCACTACTAGGTATCTACTCAGAAGAAAAAAATACCACTTTATCATGTATGTTTTCTGATTGAATCCTGTCTGTATAGACATGGGTTGGAGGATCACCCCGAAACTCTGCACCTCGACAGGTTAACTATATCCCAGCTTCTTAACCATTTGTGGCTCAGATAGTATCATTTTATCCCCATCATTCTCATGGGGATACCCCATCAATCCCACTTACATTTCCTCCTTCCCATACCTCCGGGGCAATTTGAGTTGAACCCACAGATTGCCTGGAAGGCTTGCAGAAATCACAGGTGGCCCGTGGAGCAGGCCTGGTTTTCAGATCATGAGAGCCAACAACAGAGAGAGCAGTGGCGTTTGGGGAGCACGTGGGTCTCCGTTCTCCCAGCACAGAAGGATGTTTATGGTGCAGTTTCCCAGGACAAACAAGCATATTTTAACCAACTTCACCAATTCTTTCTTTTGAGTTCTGATCAGTTATCTTGAAAACCCCTTGGAATTACTAAATTCGTGATGAATCTCCCATAATTATTACGAGTGTGAATGATGAAGAACCAAATCCTTGCTGTTTAATTATTTACTCCTCCAGGACATGAGTGATGATAGGAACTTCACAGAAGACAGAATCAGGTGGCCTGTCCCCGTGACCTCACTGCTGACACAGGATAGTTCAGATACATGTATGCTAGTGAATCGTATGCAACAGCAAGAATAACTTCTCCTACCTTCTGGTTATCATTAGCACAAATCATCATGCATACACCTTGACTGATCTCTCTCCATAAACCTCTAGTTAAGTTGAAAATATAAGTTAAAAAATGCATTGAGAATACCCAGCCATGAAACACTGGAGGTTGGACCAACCTGTCTTTAAGATGCTTAGACACCCACAAGAGCCTGCAGTGGCCCAGTCCACTGGCAGCACAGCCTGTGTAGAGACAGATGGTTTGCCCTGTGACTGGGGCCGCAGCTGCTGCACAGGGTGAAAGCACCAAGCTGCATGAAAGTATTCTCTTTTTTACCATCATAAAGCTAAAAAACCCTCAAGTTGAACGGTCCCAAGTTAGGGACCACCTGTAGTTCAAAATGTCTTTTCCTGGAAGGTGTTAGGGGAGCTTACTGGGAGAGATCTATGTGGGGTAGTTGCTTGGCCCTTGAGCTGTCTGCCTTGTCTGTGGCCTGGTCTGATGGGTGTGTTTGCCCTGGGTGGCCCAGTCACCCTCCCCACAATTAATAGCGCCAGGTGGCCCCCAACTGAGCCAAGCCAGTCGGATTCTCAGGAAGATGTGAAATTAGGTCTCCCAGCCCCAAAAGATGGTTGTTGTCTGTGTCTATTTGGAGATGTAGGAAGAGCTTTAGAACAGTCAAGGAAAGGACATCAAAAAACGGCAGTTGGGGCAGGGCGGGGAGGCAGGACAGCAATGGCCCCAGGGTCATCTCTTCTGGTCCAGGAGCCTGATTTTGCCTTAGGAAGATTCAAAGACAAATTGGTTCTGTCCTTCATAAGCGTGGAGAGAAACATGTTGTTTGACCATGGAGTGCTCTTTCCATAAGAAAGGGCTGAGCTAGAGAGGAGTGCGTCACCCACAGTGCGTTGAGTTAGCTTCATTTGAAAGGACGGCCCTTAATTTCCATAAGCCTGGGCTGGGTTTAATGTTTTCCTGTCTTCTAATGGACAGTAATTGAAATGGATTTATTATCTAAGTTATTCCTTAGTTCAGGATATCACTTAGAAAAATAGGACTATAAAATGAGGTATTCATGGGCAAAAGCAATCTGTCGGAGCACACAAGTGTTAAGCTAAGAGTCCCCCAGCCTGAATCTTCTCTACAGAATATAAAGTAGGTTTTCAAATTTGGAGAATTTATTGTATTATAAATTGGATTTAATATCTTTCTTTACTCAATTTAGAAAAATCATCAGAGAAAGTATGTCTGATTTTGCAGTAACTTCCCACTTAGATCCTTTTATGGATGAGCAGGTGCTCAGGCCCAGCCCCTGGATGCCTGTCCTGGGCTCACACAGTGTCTCCTGCCTCCCCTTCTTCCTCACTGTGGACCCTCTGACACCTGGCTGGCACCCCGTGCTCTGGTTTTCATGTCACCCCTCACTTGCAGCTTCCCTAGAGATCCTGGAGCCTGGGTTCCAAGAGTTGGGGAGGGAGCAAGGTGCTCCCTCTCCCGCTACCCTGTGCTGCAGCCTTGGCCAAGGGAAGCTCCTGCAGGTCCCTGACCACCTTCTCCCACCCTCGTGCCTGGCACTGTGCAGAAATGCCCAGGAGACTCACTGCATTTGGGTTTTCCTCCGACACGTGGATCATTCTTATTCTAGGTGTTGATTTAACATTTGAGGATTACCTACAGTCTGTGTGCTTAGTAGGCCATGAATCCTAGGGATCTCAAAGTAAATTACAGAACTGCCTGTGTCTAGGAGGAGACAGATAAGCCAGATGTGACAATGATATCACTGCTGCTGGGATGTGGGGACACTGAGGATAGAGCCTCAGTGGCCCAGGGAGAGGGCAGTGTGGCCAAAACCTGAAGTTGGAGTGAGCTTATGAGGGGAGGTTGGTGGTCGGTGCTTCAGGAAGCCAGAGGCACGGGATGTGCTGTGGCAAGGCTGGGAGTGTGCCGTGGTGGGCGCGCATGTGCCGTGGTAAGCACGCATGTGCCGTGGTGGGCGCGCATGTGCCGTGGAGGGCGTGCATGTGCCGTGGTGGGCGCGCATGGGCAATGTGGGCGCGCATGTGCCGTGGTGGGCGTGCATGGGCAATGTGGGCGTGCATGTGCCGTGGTGGGCGCGCATGGGCAATGTGGCGCACGGGGTTAGGGTCTGTGTGTGCCCATGACTCAGACATCAGTGGTGTCACTTTGGTTCTGTTTTTCAAGGGGCAAAAATCACCTTTAGTAGGAAATGTTATATTTTGGCTAGCATCTTCTTCATTTTATTCTCCAAGATTGGGGATGATTGTAAACAAAACTTTCATCATCAACTGGAATGTTAATACATAAGTATTAAGGGATTCTGGAATGTTTTTATGAAAAAATCATTATACCTAAGATATTTTTCCTTCTGTGCTCTTTAGAACTCATTTATTTTTGTCTTTGCATTGACTTTAACATTGCCTAATGCCTTCTCCCTGCTTAAGTATGCGTCCTCACTAACTATGATATCACAACTCATTAATCAGGCACCAGGCCAGCTCGGATGAGACCAGAGTGTGAGATGATGCCAGTGTTTCTAGGGGCTGAATCGCTAGGTGCTCCATCAGTGTGGGCACAAAAGAGTAACGAGGACAGACTGGCATTTATGCTGAATGTCATGTGTTTTATGACACTCTTTTTTTTTTTTTTTTTTGGAGGTGGAGTCTCATTCCCTTGCCCAGGATAGAGTGCAGTCGTGTCATCATAGCTCACAGCACCCTTGAACTCCTGGGTTCAAGTGATCCTCCTGCCTCAGCCTCCTGAGGAGCTCAGACTACAGGTGCACCACAAAGGCCCTGCTAATTTTTCTTTTTTCCTTTGTTCCCAGGAATGCTTTAGCTCCGGCTGGTCTCAAACTCTTGGCTTCAAGCAATCTTCCTGCCTTAGCCTCCCAGAATGCTGGGATTGCTGGTGTGAATCACAGCGCCAGGCTGGGTGTCTTTTTTCTCTTTGCCATTTTAATGGTGTGTAGTGATATCCCATTGTAGTCCTAGTGCTCTTACCTAAGGCCCAGTGATGCTGAAGACCCGGCCATGTGCTCCTTGGCCACTTGCAATCACTTCTTTGGTGACACATCTGCTCAGATCTTTTTTCATTTATTTTTAGGGTTATCTCCTCACTATTAAATTGTGTTATTTTAAAATTCTAGCTATCTCAAATAAAAGAACCAGGAGAAAGCAGAGTTCACGTATCAAATACGTATATTGAGAATAATTTCTCCTAATATATGGCTGTTTTGTTTTCTTAGCAATGTCTTTTGATAAGCAAAAGATTATGATTTTGAATTCTAATTTATCAATTTTTCCTTTTAAAATATAGACTTTCTGTGTCTATTACATCTTCTTTGCCTGACTAAAGATCATAATGATTTTTCTTATGTTTTTTTCTGGAAGAGTTATGATTTCAGTGTTAGGTTTAGGTCTAAGATTCATTTCAAATTAATTTTTATGGGGTGAGGTAAGGTCAGGTATTTCAGCATCCAGGTATTTCAGCATCATTTCTTGGGAAGTCTTTTCTTTCCCTGTTGAATTAGCTGGCCTCTTTGTTGAAAATCAATTGACCATATAAGTGTGATCTATTTCTGGATCTTTTGATCTCTTTGTCTGTTCTTACATCCTCACCATACTGCTGTGGTTCTTAAATAATAGGTTTATAGTAAGTTTTGAAACCAGGGAGTATAAGTTCTTTTGTAGAATAGGTTCTTTGCATTTCTTTGTATTTTAGATTTTTTTTTATTAAATGATAGCTGTATACATTAATGCAAACATGGGGTAC
>NW_003852448.1:3060489-3083916 GCF_000181295.1 Otolemur garnettii
CATGAAGGAGGTAAAGTCTTCGTTTTTCTTTAGGGCTGCATAGTATTCCATGGTGTACATATACCACAGTTTATTGATCCATTCGTTTTAG
The DNA here is from genome assembly GCF_000181295.1 of Otolemur garnettii. Lineage (NCBI taxonomy): Eukaryota > Metazoa > Chordata > Mammalia > Primates > Galagidae > Otolemur > Otolemur garnettii. The sequence goes on from NW_003852448.1 coordinate 3,060,581, forward strand.
ACTTTGATTGGGATTGCACTGAATCTGTCCATTAATTTGGGCAGAATTGCCATTCTTGTGTAACCATCCCAGCCCTCAGATGTGACACGGCTTTCCACTTACTCTGTTCTTCATCTTTCTCAGTGACTTCTTGGAACTTCCAAAAGGGCAGTTCTCATACTGAATAATCTCTGAGTTTTTCAGATTTTTGGATACTCTTGTAAATAGCAATTACTTTTTTTTTTTTTTTAAAAACTTTAATTGTTGCATATAGAAAGGCAGTTAGTTTATTTTTGTATATTGACCACACACCTTGAAACCTCGCTGAGCTCACTTATTTTGGCCAATTTTTCTTAGAGCAACAGTTCTCAACCTGTGGGTTGCAACCCCTTTGTAACAATGAAAATACATCCCGCATATCAGATATTTACATTATGATTCATAACAGTAGCAAAATGACAGTTTTGAAGTAACTGAATGACTTTATTTTATTACCGAAAATAATTTTATGGTTGGGGGGTCACCACAACATGCAGAACTATATTAAAGGGTCGTGGCATTAGGAGGCATTAGGTTGAGACCCACCGAGAGAGAGTCTGTGTAATTTCTTACATCTACAGTAGAGCCATCTACAAATAAAGACAATTTTCTTTTTTTATTTCTAATCTGTTGGCCTTTAGCTTCTCTTTCTTGGCTCTCCCCCAGTGATGTCTCCCTGGGACTGGCAAGAGGGGCTTTCATGCCAGGCTTCTGGTCTTCAGAGGAAAGCACTCAGTTCGTCCTCATGGAGCATGGTGGCTGTGGGCTGCCCAGGTACGTGGCAACAGGGTGGGTGATGGGGTGCCTCTGGTTCCAGTGTGCAGAGAGCTTATTGTTGTTATTGACACTGGTATTGGCAAATGGTATATTATCTTTTTTTCTCTCCTTTTCTATATTGCTGAATTAAATTCACTAATATTTGGCTAAACTTTGGCATCTATGTTCACTCAGAATATACTCTGTAGTTTTTTCTTGTGATGACACATCTGGCTTTAATCTCAGGGTGAAATTGGCCTCATAAAAACGAGTTAGGAAGGGCCTTTTCCCCTCTATTTACTTTCTTAAAGGTTTGATAGAATTTACCACCAAGGGCCTCTGGGTCTGGCATTTTGCAGAAGGCTTTAACTTATTAAATCAATTTTTTTTTTTACCTTTTTGTATCTTTTTACATTTTAAATTTTATTTCTCCTTAAGTTGATGATTTGTGTGTTTCACAGAATTTATTGTTGGACCCTTGTCATGAGGCTGCTCACACTGTCCCTGCCTCTGTTATGTTGGTGATTTTTTTTTTTTTTTTTTTTTTTGCAGTTTTTGGCCGGGGCTCGGTTTGAACCTGTCACCACTGGCATATGGGGTCAGTGCTCTACTCCTTTGAGCCACAGGCACCGTCCTGTTTGTGATGTTTCCTGCAGTCTCCTCTTTTATTCCTGATATCACTAATATGTGTTTTTTCCTTTTATTTCTACCTAAATCGATCAATATGACTGATCTTCCACAAAATTTTTTCTCTGATTTGCCCATTTCCCGGCTCTTTAGTATTTCCTTCCTTGCTTTGAATTCAACTTGATCCACCTCTCTTGGCTGCCGGAAGCCGTCTACTTTCTGAGTATCTCACGGTGTAACATTGTAAAGCTCTCAAATAAAAGAACCAGGAGAAAGCAGAGTTCACCTAAACACCCAGCCCTGTGATAACCAATGTCTGCATTTGGGAGACACTCAGACTCTGCCATTTCACAAACATGGAGTTGTTTCTTGCATAATTTTATTTTTTTTGGTCTTACCTCCCTGTTCATTTTGGATCATAATATCCCTGTGAAATTCTCTCAGCCCTCACCAAAATTATTAAAATTGTGGTGTTTAGGGTGGCACCTGTGGCTCAAAGGAGTAGGGCGCTGGCCCCATATGCTGGAGGTGGTGGGTTCAAACCCAGCCCCAGCCAAAACTGCAAATAAATAAATAAATAAAATTGTAGTGTTTAAATTTCATGTCATTCTCCAGCTCCATGCATACTTAATACTTTGTGAATACTGGCATATGTATTTTTGGTTCATTGTTTTATATGACTATATTATATGCATTTCCCTACATCTTGTTTTTCTTATACTTACATCGTTTCTTACAATAAATACAGAATAAACAAGTAATAGAGATAATCCCTCCAATTCCATTGGTTTAGTCCCATCTCATTCTTTTTAGTGGATTCCATGGCATTGTACCACAATTTGTATATCGAGAACCATTTTTATTTTGTTTTAAATTCTTTCTGTGGCCATTTAAAACTAGGCTTTAATAAGACTCTTGTATATGTGCCTACTTGGTACTTAACCTTTGGGTGGTTTTTGCTCTTTGGGGTCGGGATATAGAAAGATTGATGAGTGTATAGTTTTCTATACATTGTTAAGTCTTTTGAAGAAATTCTAACAATTCATATTCCTCACATTTCTAGCAGTGAGTGCCCCCCCTTTTCTCAAGTGTTCATATAATACCCCCCTTTCCCAAATCCTTTCTATCACAGTATTTTGCAATTTCTTGATTTTAGCATTTGAGACAAGGTCTCTTCGTTTCCTCATGATTGATGGGGACTTAATCATTTCCTATCACACAGGTCTTCCTTTCCAATGCAGTTATGTTACTATTTGCATTTTAATCAATAAACAGCATTTCCTTGTTGTCATGAAGGCTTTCTACGTTTTCATGCCAACCAATACTAACAGTTTTTGCTTTGATGTTAGCCTCTCAGAGCTCTTGCCACTTATAGATTATAGAAAAAGTCACATAATTATTTCTCTTATCTTAATGGTCTTATTTTTTCTCCTTTCAACTTTACTCTACATATAATTTATTTTAAGGTCAGATGTGAGATAAGGATTGTTTTTTTCCCCCAACAGCAGTGCACTTGCCCTGAGTAGTTCGTCCTGAGCAGGCGCTCTCCTACCGGGATTTCACATGCCTCCTTGCTGAGTATCAAATTCCCACGTGTACCAGCATCTCCTTTGGACTGTGTCTTGTTCCACTGACCTAGTCAGCGATTTCTCCCACCTGTTCTAGACCATCGTAATTACTGTTTGTGTGTTTTATTGTCTAATAGCACCAACCTTCCTAATTCTTCTTCTTTCTATATGTAATTCTTCCTCTTCTTCTTTATATAAGATTCCTGATGAATTAAAATTTTTTTTTTCAAAGTTCTAGAACAGTCTCATTAGGATTTGGTGGAAGTTATATTATTAGTTCAGGGAGAACTGATATGTGACAGTGTTGAATTTTTCCATTCAGGAATAGAGGTGTGAATTCTCTTATCTAAGTCTCCTTTTATGTCCCTGGGTGGCATTTATTGTGGGGGCAGGGGTATCACCAGAGTGTAAGGGAGCAAGAATGTATGTGCATGTGTGTGTGTGCGTGTACACATGCACGTGTGTGTCTGTGTACAAGAGACCTGCTACCTGCTTTTCTTTTATGGACAGATGCAAGTGATCACCTTAGGGGAAATCCTTTTTGTTCTATAAATGGAAATCTCTTAATTATATCAGGACCCTAGTTTGACACACCAATTCAGCCTCTTCCCTTGGAATGCCAGGTTTGGGGATGGGTATGCCTTATTGCAGGGTCTGGGCTTCTGAGAGGGAGCTGCCTAGCTGCTCTCTCCCTAGAGAGAGAGAGGATTTGGGGCTGGTCTGTTGAGACTTCACAGGCTGGTGCTGCAGTAGACCCAGGGTCAGAATAGTTAGGTCCCTGAGATATACTTGTCCTGTTGGCAGGAAGAGATGAGAACAGCAGACAAGCTGGCGGTGGCCTGGGAGGAGAGAGGGGAGAAGCATCTGAGGGTCCCTCTAGTCCATTTCTCCTCAGCACACCTGTCCCCTCGAGGACAGGATGGGAAGGATGTGGTCTGTGGTGCTCTGCATTCACTTCCTCAGCCTCTATTCATTTTACAGAGGTTGGAAAGTTCAGACTATCTTTCTAAGGCACCCGTGTAACTGGGTAACTGCGTGATGTCTGGGCTTGGAAGATGTGGTGAGCTGACAGAGTCCCTTGGCCTGGAAACCCTCTTTTCCCTCTGTCTTTTCAGAGATGGCCTCACTCTGAGTGTGCAGAGCTGACTGGACAGCATCACACCATCTCCAGAGACTCGCTGACCAGTTCCAGGTTGTGAGGCGGAGTGAAGTCAGCTGCCCATCAGAAACGTGAGCCTTCAAACAGGGCCTATGGGGACAAACCCCTGAACATGGACATCGGCTTAGTTGTTCAGGGCAGGTGCAAGGGAGCAGACGTCAAGGGCTGGGAGGACATGTGAGTAAATCAAAATGGTGATCAGCTGTACCTGGAAGGCAGGACATGGCTGTGTGGGGAGAAGTCTCAGGAGGCAAATGCCCTCCAGAGTCCGGGCGTGCCACTCCCCATGTGTGGCTCCCACAGGGAGAGGCTCTCGGGAGAGTTGGAGGGTGCAGCCATGTGGCAGGGACCAGGACCGGGCTCTGGGGTTTTGATCCTGTAATTTGAAGCCTCTTCGACTTTGAAAAATAAGTGATTTGCTTGTCTTTTAAAAATTGATTTGTCAACTTAAAAAAAATATAATGTTTAAAAATTTTTGTTGGTTTTATGGTTTAGGGAAACTTCTCAGGCTGTGAGTTAGTGGTTTAAGCAGTCTTTAGCTGTGCTTTAAACTTTTTACATGCAAGGATAGTGTAGTGGAGCCTCCAGAGCTGAACACCTTCCTACGATGACCACCTCCTTAAGTTGACTTGATTTGCACAGACCCAATGTGCCCCATGTGTATATGTCAATACAGTAGGCCTGGTTCTTTATGGTGACCGTCTCTGTGTGTTGACCAGTTTGTGGAGGGTTTTGATTTTTACCTTCTATCTATCCTGCTTGGAACTGGCAGAACTTCATAGGTTTGTGGCTTGGTTATGTCTCCCACTAGTTCAGAACATTTTTACTCATTATCTTTCCAGAGGGTGAACTCACTGTGCTCACCCTCCCCTTTCTGGAACTCCAGCCACACAGGTGTTAGTCCTGAGTCCCGCAGGGCTCCCTTTGTTTCTCCGTGTTCCCTCCTTTTTCCTTTCTGTATTTAGTTTGGGTATTTTCTATTGACCTATTACCTATTTTTCATTATTTTTCCCATCATTTCCTCATACAATTTCATAAACTATTTTAAATTACTTATTTGATAATTTCGATATTGTGCATCAAAGAGGGGGGTATTTCTACTGGGTTGTTTCTCCCTGAGTTTTGGTCATGTGGTTCTCTTTCCATGCGTGTTGATCCCCCCACCCCCAAATGCGACATTGTGTGTGAATGATTGTGCAATCTTGGGGTATTGTCTTCTCCTAGACACTGGCTTGACATTCTGGGCTGGGCAGGTCAAGTGGGGTCCTGCTGGCCTTCACCCAGTCAAGGCCCAAGCTGACCCCAGGCTGAGGGGCAAGGCTCAGGTGTCCCTTCTCCTGGGTGTGTCAGTCCAAGTCCTGTGGTGATCACTAGGCCCCTCTCCATAGCAAATCCTGACCTCCAATCTTTGATTATTTTAGCAACTTGCTGAAAATTCACTATTGTGTCCTGAGGTTTTCTTTCTGGCTTTGTGGCTTTCCACCCCTTGCAGTTTACCGAAGAAAGACCGGCCTCCTGCCAGGGCTGGTGTCTGCTCCCTCCCTCCTCACTGGGTCCAGCACCCCTGTCCCTGGACTGGCTCTTCATCCTGTGAGCCTGGTGGAAGCCAGGGCAGGGTCTCTGCACTCTGTGGGGGCCTCCGGGCCGGGCCCTCAGCAGGGGCAGGATCTCTGCTCAGCGGGGGCCTCAGGACCAAAGCTCAGCTTGCTCCGCGTCACAATCAGGGGCATTGACGGAAAAAGTGGGGGGACCTCGGTGCCCACTCAGCGTGCTCCCTGCTTCTCCATGGCTGTTACCGCATGTTCTTGTGGCCTCGCTGGCTTTCCAATGGTTTCAAACAGATTTGGGGGGGGGGGTATTTTTCCTAGATTTTCTATTTATTATTGACAGGAACACGGGATTACCACAAACAACTCCATCATAGTTGAAGGGATTCTTGCTCTGAGTGATGATTTTTTTCTGGGGGGGATCAAGGAAGTTCCTTTCTGTTTTCTATGTTGTTTGAGCACATAAGCAACTGTTAAGTTTATAAAGTGACTTTTCTGAATTGACTAAGAAAAGCAAGTGGGTTTTCTTCCTTAATCTGTTAAACTGAACTGCGGTTTACCTTACAGATATTCTGGCGTGAAACCTCTAACATTCTTCAGTCCTCCTTTGCCGTAATAAACAGTCTTCATATACCGCTCATTGCTGATACTTTGTGACTTTGCATGTACCACCCAAAGGCAGAGCCAGGTGGCCCTGTCCTGCACTGTCCTTCTCTGTCGCGGTCATCGGTGTCCTGCTGCCATGTTGGGGGGCTGCCCAGCCCTTTTGTGTGAGTCCATCTTACCCGCCACCCAGGGACCTTAACACCAACTCCAGCAAGCGCGGCCTTCAGTCCGGCTCCCAGCTCCCCATTTCTGGTGTCCTTGGGTTCACAGAGCTGATCATGTTTGTTTTTGTTTCTGCTTGGTAGATTTCACCCATCATGGCAAACATGTGGGGCTGTTGGGACGTCTTGAGTAGACATGTCCAAGAGGATGTTTATAATTTATCTATTTTGCCTTCGTTTGGAAAGTTTTGATCCAGGTGCTGCTGGCAGGAGCGCAGCGCCCTCCGGGCACGTCCCTCTGACGCTCCCATCCCTTTTGCGCTCGCAGCCTCTGCGCTGAGCTGTGCAGAAGCTTTAGACGTGGTGCTTCAGCCACTTTCCGGAGGTGTCCCAGCCTGGCAAGAAGCCCTCCTTTTCCTGCCTCTCACTCCTTCCCTCTTCTATATTATCTGTAATTTTAACGCTTTCTAGCAGCTCACAGGATGTCAGCTGAAGCAAAGGAAATTTTCCAAGACTTAGGGCGAGCTCAGCTTCCTCCTGTTCTCTGTGTCTGTTGACTCGCTAGCGACAGACCCAGTCTGTAACTCTTAATACCTTCCCAAGAGACCCTGTGTGTATTTTATTTGTTACTATGCAGCTAACACTTGACTAAATATTTTAAACTGTTGAAAAGTTTTAGTGATGTAGTGTTTTCTCAGGCCCATGACTAACGTAAGCGATTCCTTTCAAGTCCACTCACAAAATGTTGTCAGACATAGAATGAGTCAAACACAAAATTCACGGAAACAAACTTGGGTAAAAAAAGTCATCATACTGAGAAATAAAATACTACTTCAGTCCCAAGAAATTAAAAATAACTTTACATCCACATTGCTGAACGACGTTTTCTGAGGTTTCTCACGTCTGGGTTTTTATTTTGAAGATCACTGTGGGAAGGGTGTGGCCCCATATACCCAGGCTGGCGGGTTCGAATGCAGCCCGGCCACTTCAACAGCAATGACAACTGCAACAAAAAATAGGCGGGTGTTGTGGCTGCACCTGTAGTCCCAGCTACCCGGGAAGCCGAGGCAAGAGAATCACCTAAGCCCAAGAGCTGGAGGTTTCTGTGAGCTGTGACACCCCAGCACTCTGCTGAGGGCGACAGCTTGAGATTCTGTCTCAAAAAAAAGAAGGCAATTTTGAATTTTTTGCTTAATTACAAAGCTACCTGCCTTTTTCATTTGAATCAGTATGAACGTTGTGGGGGGGTGGTGGGGAGTGTGTGCCCACGGCCTGGGACGCTGGTGTTCCGCGAAGCGCAGGAGCCGCTGGTGCTCACCGCGCATGCGCCCTGCCGTGGAGGCCCGGGTGGGACCCACAGCAGGTTGTGGAACCGGTTCTGTGATTCTGGCCCAGCACCAAGTCCTGGTCAGGGGCAGGCAGAGTAGGTGCTTATTAAGTTAAATTAAGTAGCTGGGTTGGAGCACTTCCCGCCTCAGGGACAAGGGCCGGGCGGATGAGGACTCTCCTTTCTAAACCCGATGCCGCGGGTGTGGACTAAGGGATTGAGGTCCGTTCACTCTCTTTCTACGGGCAGTGAGCCACGTGATCTTCCCACGTGTGGTTCCTACCTGCAGCCATGTGATCTTCCTACCGCAGCCAGCCACGTGAGCTTCCTACATGTGGTTAGCCACGTGACTGACTTCTCGGCTCCCCTTTCAAGGGCTGAGTGTTGTTTTATCTGTTCACTTTGGATTCAGCATGTGGCGTGTTCTGACCCCCAGAGCCAGGTTCACAGGTTCTGACCCCCAGAGCCAGGCCCACATGCTGGTCATGCACCAGAGCAGCCGGCCCTGCGGCTCCTGCCCTCCTGGCTTGGAGAACGTGCCTGGGGTGGCCCACTCCTCCCAGGGAAGAGCCGGGGAGCAGAGGCGATCTGCTGTAGCCAAACCCGGCCCTGGCTGACCATGGGATGTACGAGTCAGCCAGGCTTTCTGTGTGCTATGGGTGGCTGTTGAAAGCCTGAGAGAGGCAGTGGGACAGCCTTTGTCTTAGTTCTACGTGGTACAAACACAGCAATTCACAGTGACATGTGTTCTCTGTCTGCTTTTGATGGTGTAACTAGTAACAATAATTGAAGAACTCAAAGTGTGCAGGTATGTCTCTGGTTGAGGTCAGACTATGGTCTTTATTTTACAGAGGAGGAAATAGCTCTCAGAATTAGCGATGAGCAGAGCTGGGCTGCAGCCCGGCCCCTGGACTCTGGGTTCAGTGCTCCTTGGCTAACATCTTCCAGACATTCTCCAAAAGAAAAAAAAAAAGCTCCTCGACCACCCTTTGTGTGTGGTTTATGCTGACTGACAAGTTAAACGACAGCCTTCCTGCTGGGGTTGAATCAACACCTTACAACAGTTTTAGTTCAGAAAGTGGCATCCAGTTCCTCAGGCTCCAGATCTTCTCTGAGAAGCAGCACCTCTGCCCTAACTCACCTGCCCCAGACCTGAGGTGTCATCGTTGTCCTCACAGTGGAGGTAACATTCTTGTTGAAATTTTGATGCCTTTAATGGTTCACCTTTTTAACCCGGAGTGAACTGATCAGACAGCTCCAGCCAGGATATAAATCAGAGCATATTCCTGAGAACCTCTGGCGAAATAAATCAGAGATTTTTAAAAATCAGCTCTTTAGTCACTCTTTTTAGTCATGTAGAAAAATGGTCCATGCTGTATTTACAGTTTGATGGTAAGGAGATGTTTAACATCAGTATAGGAGATTAAAAATGACAAGTTATATGGTGAAGAGTGTGAAAAGGTGTTTATGCTGACATGCGCTATCTAGGTTGATCTACAGCTTAGTAATAGATGCCATAAATCTGGAGGTGGCCACCGGCCACCAGCTATGCCATGCCAGAGAAGTTACCATGAGGGTCTGGCTGCTCCCCTAGACCCGGGCCTGTGCTACCACTGACTCCCCTGGTGGCTGACCTGTGACCAGTGTCCTTCCTTCCCAGAGTAGGCTGAGCTCTCATCCTCCCCCTTCCAAAGTGAATATTTCTGATTGTGTATGGACAGTTGCTCACTCAGCACCTCCTCTCAAAGAAGAATTAAAATGTGTTTTCCTAATTATGTGAATAAATAAACCCTAGAAAATAATCTTTTAATTTCACTTCTGTTCCCAAACACATTCTAGTTCTTTGGTTTTATGGTAAACACAAAACTATTAAAAATGTTATTTGTTTGTTTTACTTTTTTCATAGAAATCCATGTATTTTAAAAATTAATTACTGTTAATCAATAGTAATAATTATGTATATGGGGCACAGTGTAATTTTTTTTTTTTTGGCTGGGGCTGGATTTGAACCCGCCACCTCTAGTACATGGGGCTGGTGCCCTACTCCTTTGAGCCACATGTGCTGCCCCATTGTAATGTTTTGATCTATGCAAATACATTGTAGAAAGATTCAGTCAAGCTAATTAACATGGCCATTATTTCACCAACTTAACTTTTTTGTGGTAGACTGTTAAAAATCTTTTAGCAATTTTGAAACATGCATATATGATTAATAACTGTGGTCACCATTCGGGGTGTAGATCACTAAAATTTATCCCTATACTCTAAGGGAGGCTTAGTACCATTTGACCAACATCTGCTCCCACCCCAAGCCTCTGGTCACTACCTTTCTACCCTTTGGGTCAGGAGACTGACTGTTTAGATTCACATACAGGTGAAACTACACGGTGTTTGTCTTCCTGTGGCCGCCTTGTTTTACTTAGCACCGTGACCTCCAGATTCATCTGTGTTGCTGCAAATGACAGGATTTCCCACCTTTCAAAGACTGCGTACCCTGTTCCGTGTGTACCCGATACTGTGTGTGCTCTGTTCTGTGTGTACCACGTTTCTTTGTCCATTCATCTGTTGCTGGGCTCTTAAGTTTGTTTTTGCATCTTGGCTATTGTGAACAATGATGAAATTAACACAAGAGTCCAGCTCTCTCTTCAACATTCTGGCCTCAGATCCTTGGATATATACTCAGTAGTGGGATTTCTGGATCACCTGGTAGTTCTGTTTTTAGCTTTCTGAGGGACCTCCATACTGTTTTCCAAAATGCTACACTAGTTTACATTCCTACCTACAGTGTGCAAGGGTTCCCTTTTTGTCACATCTTTACCAACATTTACCATTTGTCTTTTTCTTAAAAGCCACTTTAACAGGTGTGAGGTGACACATTGTGGGTTTAATTTGCATCTGTCTGATTAGAGGCGTTGAACATTTTTCATGTATCCATTGGCCATTTGTATTTCTTCTTTTGAGAAATGTGTTTTTTAACTGGGTTCATTTTCTTGCTATCCTGTGTGTATTTTGGGGCAGCAGCCCTGATCACATATATGGTTTACAGATAAGAATGTCACCCCTACTCCACAGTTGTCTCTTCACTCTCATCCCCCCTTGCCGAGCACCTTTTAGTTCTTGTAAGAGAACCAACTGCAGACAGCAGATGTTTCTAGATTTTAATAATGAACAATATACATTATGTAGAACATTTGATGTAAAACTTGACAGGCACTGAGATTATTAAAATGAAACATGAAGTAAAAATAAGCTCACTGGGAGAAAAAGCCTGAGGGCTTTCGCACAAGCTTTTATGCTTTGGCCCTTCAGGGTCATGTTTTCTCCATTTCCCATCTAAACAAAGACAAATAACAAAAGTCTGTAAAACAAAATTAACACTTGTGTGCATGCACGTGCATGCACACACTCATACACACATGTACACATAGACACATGCACATACACACATACATATACATACACATACCTAGACACATGTACACATAGACACATGCATACATACACAGACACATCCACACACATCCATGCACACACCTGCACACACATCCATTTTCTGGTTCTCAGGTGCATTGCAGGTTGATGTGTTTCCACTGAAGTGGACACTGGGTTTGTTCCAGGCTGCTTGTTGTCCTCTGGATGCTGTTACTTCTGATACCAATAGAAGTACTTATAGGATTAATAACCCAGATTATTAGTGGGTTCCCTGGGTATCAGCAACTTTTAAAAACTTTTCATTATATTCAGCACTGACTGAATGCCTGTCATGGACACAGAAAAATGACAGCTGCTGTGTCAGGTGAAAGGAAGCATGAGCATGACTGTTGTTCCAGGATTTTAATTTGTTTGGAAAGGCAATAGGTACATATAATGCTAATTAAATTGTTATATCCAACTAAACTGGCTTAACCTCATCTGTGAAATAAAAATATTTGACCCTGGAAAAATAATGACTGTAAAAAAAGAAAGGATTTGGGCTAAGAGTGTTTATAATATTTAAAACTCAATTTCAAAATAGCATCTGATGTGAAGATTTCTGGAGCAGGATGAGTATTTCCCTGCATGTCCCTTTTATCCTTTTCAAACTGGCCTCTACATCAGATTGTATTTGAGGTAAGTAGAGTTGGCAGTGCCTGTCACTGTAGGAAATGCTCTTCTGCGTGCAGGTGCCCTGGCGGGGCTCTGCCCCACCACCATAGGGAGCAGCTACCACTCTGGCTTTCTGCTCTGTAAGGCCACTGTGTGAAACAGGGAATTCCCCAGTCTCTCACGATTGGCCCACCTGCTCCGGAGTCTCTCTTTTCATGACATCTCCTGAGGTCTGGCCATTGCAAGCTGGTCCTCATATCTTACCTCATCCCCTCTGTGCTACATTAGTGCTATTCACCGAGTTTTAGAAACATTTCTAATGCTAATTTTCTGCATGGTACTTTATAGTGAAACTTTAAAGGAAATCCTGTTAAAAACTCAAAAATCAATAATGCCCATGCATTATTACCTAATACTGTTCTGAAAATTTGAATAATTATAGAAATGACATGGTAATCAGGATAAATGTTTAAAACAGAAGAAAAGGAATTATTATTTTAAATATTTGCCCTAAAAATTCTAAAAAGAATCAGGTTAAAAGCAACTGAATTTGTTGAAAAAGTTGCTAGATGTATAATAAATATAGACATGTCAAGATTATCACTATTTACAAGAATGACTTGAGGATAATATAATGAAAAATAAATCCTGCTCATGACACGTTTACATGTGATGTGGGGAACACTATTGGATGCGTCTATGATTTTCTGACCCACTTTTGCACTTCTAGAGATCCTACCTGGCTGTCCACTGTCTCAGAAAGAGCAGCCCTGCATGTCACATGGTCCAGACACTGGGGCACTTGGCTACTGTCACATGCCACCCTCTATCCCCAAAGTACCCACCTGGACTGGGACTGAAGTGGCAACCCAGACAGCACTGACTGGCCAGTGACACATCAGGGTTCTCTCATGAGTTCCAATTAAGGGACATGGAGACTATTCAGTATACAATGGTAGGGGGAGCATAGGTAAAAGTTCACATGGAGCTAGGGGTGTAAATGGGCCTGTGACAAAACAAAGGCATGTGACAGCTGAGTTTACCAAGAAGCAAATACTGAGCAGAGAGAGACATCAGTCTGAAGAGAGAGGCACAGGGAGGGAGCAGGTTCATGGAGAACAGCAGAGATGAGGCTGTGTTGGAGGGAGGGAGAGAAAGAGAAGGAGAGAAGAGATAGGGAGGGAAGGAGGGGGCAGCAGGTGAGACAAACAGGTGCATAGAAGGGCTGGGTTCCTGCTTCCTTCCAGTCTCCATGGGGTGTCTGTCTCTACTGTGTTTTCTCTATTTTTGGCCCCCATGGGACATAATTCTTACAATAAAATCTCTTTTTCTTGTGAGTTTGAGTGGTATTTCTGTTTCCTGAAGCTGAAAATTCCTGCCTAAAATAATATTTGGAAGCAAAGAGTAGCACCTTCTAGAGGAAAACTATCACTTGTTTTATGGAGGATGGAAACTGAGGATACGTGAGCTGTGATCTGGGTCATGGCTGAGCAGGGAGACGAGTGCTGGGGAGATTCCAGAGCCACCTGACAGCTGAAACAACCAACACAAAATTGGGCTGAGATTTCTGAGATTGCCAAAATTATTTTAAAGTTCATCTGACAGTATAAGCCTGATAAACAGCAATACTGATCACTACATTTATTTACTGATTACTATATGCCAAATTCTTTCAAACTGCTTTCCATGAATTCAGAAGGGAATAACTACAATTCTAAAATCTGTAAAAAGAAAGAATTGGATGGAAAGACTGGCATTACAAAATATTAAAATTTTCTGTAAAGGTGGTGAATTAAATAGTTGTGGTACCTGTTTAAGAAAATAAGTTAAAATCAGAGAGCTTCATATTTATTCATTGTGAATTTGTGTTTATATTTTAGATACACATAATGTGCTGCACAGTCCATAGGCGATGGGTGGCTACCAATTTTAAGTGTTGTTCTAAATGGTCAGTGGAGATGTTGCTTTATGCCCCGAAAGAATCATGTCTGAGGTAGAGCCACGGAAAGTCGGAAAGGGCGGCATGGCCTTGGGTCTTTAGTGTCCTCCCAGCTCCTTCAACAGCGCCAGTTGTGGTTTCCAGGCCTCTCTGGTAGTCCCAGCCACATCATCAAGGGACTTCTTACTCATGCTGAGGATTTTAGCTGTTGTCCCTTGAACTGTTTTAAATATGTGACTAACTTTGAGTCACCACCCTCCTTTCAGGGGGACCCTGGTGTGCCTGGGGATTCAGTGGAGGCAGAGGACAGTGGAGCGAGGCCAGACTGGGACCAAACTGAGAAACACACAGGTCTGTGATCGATGGAATGAAGGTCTGGAGGGCTGGGGGAGAAGCAGGTTGGGGCTCACGTCTCTCCCCAGCCAGAGCGTCTGCCATGCTCAGAGCTAGCCAGGATGCATTTGCCTCAGTGCTTGAGCTCTGGGTCACTGCTGGGGGCAGGCACAGGTTTGGAAGTATTGGCATATATTTGGTCACTGAAGCTTTAGGGACTGAGTGACAGCATTGGAATGAGTGGAAGGCGGCCCCTCAGAGCCCAACCCCTAAAACACACACTGGAACCTTTGCCTTGGAGGGTGAGAACTGCTGGGGACAGGGAGGGTACAGTGGCTGCAGGTCAGAGCTGTCATCTGGAGGCTCCCAGCTCCACTGTCACCCACAGCATCTCCTTGACTGGCCTCTCATTCCTGTAAGTCAGTGTTGGTATCAAAGTCACTGACCCAGCTTGGTGGGATGATATTGGGGGGACAGTTTGGGATCTCTGAGATGTCCCAAAATGGAGGAATTGCTGTGACCAGCATGAGCAGGTTATGCACCAAACACATCTGGGGCCATGTTTGGGGAAGGTTTTGAATTTCCATTAAGGAGCAGTATCTGGAAAGAGGCAGAGGACCCACTTTACACTTTGTCTAGATTCTTGAGCTTTACTCTTGTGGGGAAGGCCAGGACACTCCCCTTAGAGAAGGCTTGACTCTGGGATGCAGGACAGAGGTGTCCACGGGTGGGTGGACAAAGAATGTTCTGGAAGACTCCCCAGGACCAGTGAACCTCCCACGGGAGCCCATGTGTTCCAGAAGGAGGAACATTTTCCATGATTTCCTATTGAAAGGCAAAAGAAGAAATCTGCCTTAGAGAAAACCTTGAGATCTTCTCACACCTCTGGGGGGACTGGGAGGGTGGAGGGGTGGTGCTCAGACCTGAGGCAGACCTGGATGCCTGATTTCCGAGATCATGAGCTCATACCCTCTCCTCCATCTGAAGCTTTAAGCTACTTCCAGTGAGAGCAGTAGCAGGAGGGCTTTCCAGGAAAGACTTGGCTATGTTTCTCCCTCCTCGGTGAAGGCAGGTTTGTCTTTGTCATTTGTGGAGTGGGTGGTGACAGTGTGTTCCCACTTTATGGTTGGGAACAGCCACCCACGTGATAGGCTAAGTGACTCCTGGGTATCCTGAATTCTGCTAGCTGATCTCTGTAGTAGGTGGCGTCTTGTCATGTGCTTAGAATCCAGTG
Source organism: Otolemur garnettii (assembly GCF_000181295.1). NCBI lineage: Eukaryota > Metazoa > Chordata > Mammalia > Primates > Galagidae > Otolemur > Otolemur garnettii. The sequence goes on from NW_003852448.1 coordinate 3,075,942, forward strand.
CCCCCCAAAAAAACACATGTAAAAGAGAAGAATGTGGCATAGGACAGTGATTATGGTGTCCTAGAGTAGAGAGAGACACACAATGGGCACATCAGGAGGAGAATTACCTGAGTGTGTCTGGTCCCAAGTGAAGGTTTGTCCTGTTGCCAGAGCACTTTCTTGCGTCAGGCCGGCTCTCAGGAAGTCAGCTTCCATCTGCAGACTTGGATGGTTGTGGTCCTTCCTAATGGGGACCCAAAGGTGAAGACGCTGGGAAAAACCCTCAGCAGAGGTGATGAATGCCGACAGCCTGTCCTTCCCAGATTGCTTCCCAGTAGCATCTGGGACGTACTATCTTGGTAGGTTTTTAAAGATTTAAGGGTCCATAGGAAAATCAGGAACCTGAAACTCGCTGTGGTCCATGGTACTGCTGGACCCTGCACACTTTTCATAGTGTCCACCGCTGACAGGTACTGCACATGTGAGTGCTGTGACATTTTGTTTTGAGTTTGCAGTAATGTCACATCAAAATAAACCTACTGAGTATGTCTGAAATAAATAGCAGACCTTGTAACCATCCACAAATTGATTTTCTAGAAGATAGTCTGGCTCTTTCAGCTTGTATTACATGGAATTTTCTAGTTCTTTTTCTGAGCCAGGTAACAGGCAAGGAAGGAGATGAAGGACAAAGGCACAGGGATGAGCTTGGCTTGAAGTTCCAGGAACCGGCTTCTTGGCTGGGAGGCAGGAGCCCAGCAGCATCCTGGGTGGGGCCAAGCAGTGAGGGGCCTTGAGCTGGATGGGGGAAATGTAGAGGCCACAGCAAGTCCAAGGTTAAACATTAAATATAAAAGATGAGACAGAGGCCGCTGCCATGGGGCAAGGCTGGCCAGTAGCCACTCTCATGGCTGGTACTGTTTGCCTTGGCAGGCCTCAGAAGGCTCTCTTAAATGTCAGTCTCAAGGGCATACCTTTGTCCGGCTGGAAGTTGTTGCTTCTTTAGGGCAGTAGCTGTCATAGTTTACAGACTGACTGAGCAGAGATACTCTGTGTTTCTGGGTTCTTAATCCCTCAGGCGATGTGCTAGTGACCAGGAAATTTTGGTGTGCACCTCCCTCCTGCTGCTCTGGCACAAATAGCTCAGAGGCACTGGGTTCCTGTTGGCCCCTCTGATGTGTGCTGAGCCCTCTGATGCCCAGCTGCAGCTTTTCTTCTATCATTAAAATATTCAAGTGTCAAAAAAAATGGAGTAAGACAAGGTACACCTACATATAGCTGCAACTTTTAATAATATTAACATATTGCTATAACATTTTGCTGAAGCATCTTAAATTAGAGGTGTTACAGCCATCAGGACACTTTATTCCCAGAGTTCCAGCATTTATCTTTCTAAAATCAGGAAACTTTCCAGTGTGAACAACATGCCATTGTCACAACAAACAAATGTATAATTATCATCCGATGCTCAGTCACATTTCTGCGTTTCCAGTTGTTCCCTTGATGACATAGATCACTTTAATTCTGTGTCTGGCAGTGTGACTTTGGATGAGTCCCATGGGCCTCACTTTTTCCCTTTTACTTGCTAAATGGTGATAATAACTCCTGGGATTCCCGTCTCACAGGAATTGTGTGAGGATATGAGCAGACAGACATGGATTGTCTTTGAAAGGCTGAAAGTGCTATATTGACATCAGGGATTACAGCAGAACCTGTGTAAGTGACCATCCATGGGACAGTCACAAGCTAGTCCACACATGGAGGTGGTCACCATAAGGAATTAGGCCTGCTATACTGATGTGGACCTGGGGTGCCTCTGTGGTCAGCCTGTGAAAATGAGGTCAACTTGAGGAGGTCAATGTAGGGAGGTAGACAGCTATGGATGCTCTACCATTTTTTATGATGCCCCCAACTTAAGGAAACCTGCTTATTTGGTGAAGCTCAAAGTTAATGGTCTCCTTAACACATTGTGACTAATGTCTCATAAAACATACTGTAGAAATTGTTGGACTAGATCAGCAGTTCTCAACCTGTGGGTTGTGACCGCTTTGGGTGTCAAATGGCCCTTTCACAGGGGTCGCCTAAATATATCCTACATATCAGATATTTATATTACGATTCATATCAGTAGCAAAATTAGTTATGAAGTAGCAACGAAAATAATTTTATGGTTGGGGGTCACCACAACATGAGGAACTGTATTAAAAGGGTCATGGCATTAGGAAGGTTGAGAACCACTGGACTAGATGATCCTTTAAATCCCTTTGAGAAGTCTGTTTTTAGGTGTAATACAAAGTTAATGTTTTCTTCTTATCTCCCTTCTCAGTCTTTTTCTGAATTTCTCATACTTTGAATTCCTTCCCAGAACTGGCTTCTTCTCCATTATGTCAGGGTAAGCTGTTTCTAAAAGGTAAGTTATGCCATCCTTAATTTTCTTGTTTAGATTTTGTAAAAGTATGTGTAATATCAGGGCTTCTAAATCTAAGTTCATCTAATAAAATGGAATTATGAAGCTATTATGAAAAATAAATGAATTATTAACATTTTACTTAGGGGATGAAATTGGAACCATGGAATTCGCATCAGTGAATAATCTGTAAATTGAAACTCTACTTATAAAGCTCCACACATGGAATTTGGAGCAACAGTGGCCATCATTACCTTAGTACTTACTAAGTTCTCAGGAGCCAGAATTCCAAGGGGAAATGGGCAGGGAGTCTAATTACCAATAACTTTCTTTAGCTGGAGATGGAGATGCAATTTTTAATGTTATGATTTACCTAGTAGCTTAGTCATCTTTAAAAATTCCTGGACCACCGAGACTTATTGGAAATCTCAGTTGTTCTCATCTGTGCTAGATGCAGAGAGGGGAGCTGGCAAAGGTCACAATGAAGCCCCAGTAAGCAGGACACATCACCACAGCCTCATTTAACTAGAGCACAGGAAAGGGCCAGTTCATTCCAGCTGCCAGTGACCCAGGGGTTGACCAAGAGCCTTGGTTTTTCTTCCTCAATTGAAAACTCTTTGTCATAGTGTGGACTCTGCTGTTACTATTGGTCAGGAGACGGCAGCCAGTGGCCACGATCCAGTCCTCATGTGACTGAGAACCTGGCAGTCTGTGGCTGTGGCTCTGTCTGTGAAGCTTCCAGAGAGGCTTTGCTGAGCATGTGTGGGGCAGTCTGGCCTAAGGGGATGGAGTACTCACTTGGCCGCTAAGTGACTGAGGGAGAATTGAAGCCTCAGTTTACCTGGAAGGAAGTTGGAGAGAGTGACCTCTCCACACACAGTGTGAGCCTGCAAGAGGTGGGCAGGTGCCCTCAGGGAGTGTGAATCCCAGCTGTTAGTAGGAACTCAGTAGTGAAGGAACTGTGGGTGCAGCCCAGAACACGACTTTGCTTAACGGAGCCTGCCTCTTTCCAGGAAAATTGGAGGCTTCCTGAAATTATCTGTCTCACGGTGAGGGTTACTTACTGCACAGCAAGAACCCTTTTTAGGAAATTCAGTGCCTGGAGGAGACAGAATGTTTTCTACAGAACATTGATGTTCCAAGTTTCTGATTTTGTGCCCACACTGACTCTTGACATTGGTGGTGGGACCACACCTTTGTGCTTTCCCTGCAGAGGCCAGTCACAGCGAGTTGAGCAGAGGAAGCCCCGGGCCTGTCTGCTAGGTCACCCGCTGTTGAGGTGGCTGGCTGTGTTCCCAGTGAAGCTGTCTGATTAGCACAGTGTAGATTATCTCTGTCATGGCTGATGCCACTCACCACGTGCACGGGGCCCTTCTCTTTTGACACAGCTCTGGGACTTTCTCTGTCCCCTCTCTTGAATTTTCTTCTGGATCAGCTGTCCAGGGGCCACTGACACCCTCAGTTCCCATGTTTCATGTCAGAAAGTAGGTCCCTGGCTCCTTCTACTGGGGAGATACAGCGGGCTTATGCAGAGGGTTGTGCTATGGAGGCCACGCTGATTAACAAGCCCTCAGCCCAGAGGCTTCTGGACAGGGTCTGTGTCTGGTTGTGTTTGAGCTTTGAGGGGCCTTTTTCCCCTTCAGTTTTGAGGAGGAAGCTACCACCTTCTGGCTGCTCTGCCATCGTATTTGCATCTTTTCATTATTTCCCTGCTTCTTGAGTTAATTAAGCTGAGAGTATGTGCTGAGCATCTGAGTAGGCACTGTCTGAGGATACTATGAGATTCTTATGACTATTTATGACTTAGCCAGAGCAGGACAGATAAAAAGAAACTGATTAATAAAAAGTAAAGACACTTATGTAATCAAGACCTAAGAAACTGCACAGCAATTTCTGGTTAAAACTGAGTAGGAAGAACACAGTAAGGCTTTTCTGGTAATAGAAGAAATGTTAATGAAGGTGTTTAAATTCAGCTTTGCCCGTTGTGATATCCTGGTGGGGAGGAGAAGCCCGGAGAGGTAGGTCTTTGAGGCCTGGCAGATTCTGCCTCTGCACCAGTGGGGCTTCCTTACTGCACTGCACATCTCCTTGGTGCCCAGATGTAGGCTGTCATGCTAGGGGATGTTAACAGTGGGCAGGGCAGTCATTTCTGCCATTTGTTAGTCCACCTGAGGGCCCTGGGAGGCTCAGTTATAAGACTCTGACAGCCTGTGTGGTGTGGGGGGAGAGTGATTACAACGTTGCCCTTCACAGGGCTGGTTGGCTATTAACTCTGTGTAAAGGGTGCCCTGCCACTGAAAGGGTCTCACGAGCCGCCTGGCACAGGGAGCCTCTTCCGTGGATGAGCCTTTCTTTGCACTTCTGTGTTATTTTTGTGATCATTTGCATGCCCATCTTTTAGGAAGCGACTGTTCATCTTTTTGTCTTGTGCCTAGTGCAGAAGAAACAGAAATGTTGGTTCAAAGGCAGCAGCAGGGTGTTTCATAGCATCAAAGGGGTCATCTGAAGATCAAAGGAGATAAGTTGGAAGGCATTTGGATTTTTAAAGAAACTTGCAAACAATTCCCATTTCTGGGCACTTAATGAGGTCAACCATTAAGTTAGTGAACTCGCCACTGTGCCCTTACATTGGCAGCACTATACTAACAGCTTGGTGAGATTTTATAACCTAGTATATCAGCGTCTCACAACTGAGTTCACGTACACATGTGGCCATGTCTTGCTAAGTGGTATTCATTATTGTTGCGTGTTTTTGTTTGCTGCCATGAGAATGTCCCAGCTTGAATTAGAGCAACAAACATTAAATTTCTTGTTAAACTTGGCAAGAGTAGAAGTGGAATCAGGGAAATTTTAGCCTAAGTTTATGGGGATAATGAAATGAAGAAAATGGCAATGTCCAGATAGATTAAATGTTTTTTTCTGAGGGCAGAGAAAGTGTTAATGATGAAGAGAAGTCAAGACTGTCAGTAATAAGCAGAACTGATGAAAACATTGCAGAAATTCATCAAATTGTGCATCAAAATCATTAGCTGACCGTGGGAAGCAGAGCAGACCAAGTAAACATCAACAGAGAACATGAAAATCTTAACTGAAAATCTTGACCATCAACTCATGGCTCTCCGATCATGACACTAAACCAGCTCAAACAGCACTCTGTGAGGGAGTTTTTAGCCTCCAATAACTTTACTGGAACACCCTCCCACCTGATCTGGCCCCTGAAGAACATTTTTTTTTTTTTTTACCTGAAGGTGAAGGAAATATTGCAAGGAAGACATTTTGATGACATTCAGGACCTCAAGGGTAATCTGACAACATCTCTGATGTTCATTCCAGAAAAAGCATTCCAAAATTGTTGTGAAGGGTGCCAGGTACTGGCCTCGGTGCTCAGCTTCCCAAAGGGAGTGTTTCCAAGGTGGCCCTAGTGACACTCAGCAGTCAGGGATGTAGTGCTTTTTCTAGGATGAGTTCATGACCTTAATTGTCAGGTCTCCTGCCACATGTTCCAATGTGGCCACATATTCCAATCACTCTGCAATATTCAGGCATTTAAATTTTGTCATCATGATTACCACCCATTTCATATAAGGAAGCACTTTGAAAAGAAAAAAAAAACAAATTGAGGCAAGGGGTAATTTTTCTTAGAAATTCTAATACTATACAAATGTAATTAGAAGTCAGCAGTCATCCTTAAACTCTCTCAGGGTTTCACAGATTCTTAAGAGATTTCCTGTAATTTTCTTGAATCAATATTGCACATGTTTACTGATTCCCACAATTTGTCATTTCTTGAGCTTGGTAGCATTTATTCCTCCTGGAGAAGATTTTTATTTGAAAGTCTTTCCTAAAATAATGCATTTGTCCATGGACTCTCCTCAAGTTTAGAAATTTCTAAAGATTAAAAAACATATGGTGCTTGGTGGCCACTGTGGCTCAAAGGAGTAGGGGCTGGCCCCATAAACTGGAGGTGGTGGGTTCAAACTTGGCCCCAGCCAAAAACGGCAAAAAAAAAAAAAAAAAAAAAAAAGTGCTTACAAAAGTCTTCATGATGGTTGTTTTCTGTGAAAGTTAGTGCTGTTAAAAAGCTCAGTTGTGGTTACACCAAGCATGCACAAATTTCACAATTCTAGGTGCAGAGTAAACAGATACCCTTTGAAGAAGGGTCCACAGGCTTCTTGAGGAGCTGTCTGAAGTGGATGGAATAATTAACAACAGAGAAGGAAGCTCTGCCCTGTGACCTGTGATCTAAGGCTGCTGAGATACTTCACAGGGGCACAGAATTACTACATCTATAGCTGTACCATCAAGAAGATAATAAACACTTGATACATTTCTTCTCCCAGACTGACATTTTTGTTTCTAACTAGATGGAAAAAATGAGTTTGTCTAAAGATAGGACTGTACCAATCTTCATCTCTTCGTTTTTTCTCCTTGTAGATAACCCGTTTGATTTTTAGTAGCTCAGTGTCTGACATGCTTTTTGTCAGGGACATGATTTGGCCAATTATCAAAGAAAACTCTGCCATGATTTTTTTTTTTCTTAAAGTGAACAAATGAAGACTTTGATTTTGAACATAAGGTCAAAAATGTCAAGTACAGATCATTAAATTAAAAGTAACTAGATCAATAGCATTAGGAGGCTAAAAATATTTCTCCTCAGTGTGGAAGATGAACAGGCCTGTGAAAACCTCAGATGAGAAGTGTCCACATAATTCAAAGCCCGAATGAGCTAACACAAGTAAGAGGAAAGTATAGGAACGTCCTTTTCTCTGAGATGACACTCACCAGTGGGTGCCCCTGGTGGCAGACACCGGTGTCAGTGACACAGGGAAGACGCCTGATGTCTGCCATCAGCGGCTCCCACTGGTGAGTGTCGTCACAGAGACACAAATGGCGCCGGCCGCAGACGTGATGGCGTCAGAGCGGGTGGCTGGAGGCCACGCCCCGAGGCAGCGTTGTCCTGACGTCTCAGCCCTGTGCTCTGCTGATGCAGAGGAAACGGCTACACGCTTGAATTCTGTTTGGTAAAAATCAGCTTGTCTTCCTCTCCCAGGCTGCCGGCTCCATCAGGGCCAGGGCTCGAGGATGAGAGGGACTGAAGGGCACAGCTGTTTACCTCAGCTCCAAGTCCTAAGCCTCCTCTGCAAAATGGGAATGTCATTCCCCCAGGGCTGATGGAGTCAGGGGTACAAATGAGTGGCCAGTGACGCTCAATTGCGATGTCACTTTTGTTGTTCTTTTCTCCAAGTGGCTGGCTAGGGCCCTTCCTGCCATGTCCTCCCAGCTCCTTCTGCGACGCCCTCCCAGGTGTCTCTTTTGGGGACAGATACAGGGGAAGAATGGGGTCTCAGTCGTGGCCATGTGGGTGCCCGAGGCTGTTCTGCTTGGAATAGCTTCTTGCAGCACTAGCTCTGTGCATCAGGAAGAGAAGCAGCCGGGAAAGATGCCGATTTCCACCAAGCGTCTCCCACGGAGCTGGAGGGGGCGTTCCTCTGTCCCCTGGCCTTGGCCCCCGCCACCCTCTCTTCTGGGGCGGCACCCCTATCGGCTGCTTTGTGCTGCAGCTGATATCCCCCTTGCCACCCCCGCCGCCTC